>NC_092710.1:350617344-350909213 GCF_047496885.1 Scyliorhinus torazame | reverse complement strand
CCAGCTCCGATCTCAGTCTCGCTCTTTCTCACTGTCTTTTTTTCTGACTGCTCTGTTCCAAGTCGCACTCTTTCGTAACCACCACTCATAATCCTTTCTGCGACCTCTGCACCCAATTCATAGATCATATCATAGAATTAACAGTGCAGAAGGAGGCCATTCGGCCCATCGAGTCTGCACCGGCTCTTGGAAAGAGCACCCTACCCAAGGTCAACACCTCCACCCTATCCCCATAACCCAGTAACCCCACCCAGCACTAAAGGCAATTTGGACACTAAGGGCAATTTATCATGGCCAATCCACCTAACCTGCACATCTTTGGACTGTGGGAGGAAACCGGAGCACCCGGAGGAAACCCACGCACACACGGGGAGGATGTGCAGACTCTGCACAGACAGTGACCCAAGCCGGAATCGAACCTGGACCCTGGAGCTGTGAAGCAATTGTGCTATCCACAATGCTACCGTGCTGCCCCCATTCAATGAATGCTGAGCTAAAGAAGGAGGGAGGAGGCAGGGGATGACCAGAAGATATGTTAAAGAGTTAAGGATTAAGGAGAAGAGTGATGTGGAGATGGGGGGGATTTGCAGAGGGAATTTTAATGAGGTAAATGCCAACAGGTGGTTTGCCTTTTGTGTGTTGCAGATATTTTCACAGCCCCACGGATAGTAACGAGTTAATGTATGAGCCAGCGACAGTGATGAATGAGGAGACCCTCAACTACTGCCAGAAGGAAGCCTGGTGCAAGATGTGCTTCTACCTGATGTCCTTTTTCTACTATCTGTATTGGTAAGGAGACATCTCACTGAGTCAGAGAGTGATTGAAAGGTGCTACACACTGGGGCTGGGAAAGACAATATTCCATCTCACTGAGTCAGAGAGTGATTGAAAGGTGCGACACACTGGGGCTGGGAAAGACAATATTCCAGCTCACTGAGTCAGAGAGTGATTGAAAGGTGCGACACACTGGGGCTGGGAAAGACAATATTCCATCTCACTGAGTCAGAGAGTGATTGAAAGGTGCGACACACTGGGGCTGGGAAAGACAATATTCCATCTGACTGAGTCAGAGAGTGATTGAAAGGTGCGACACACTGGGGCTGGGAAAGACAATATTCCATCTGACTGAGTCAGAGAGTGATTGAAAGGTGCGACACACTGGGGCTGGGAAAGACAATATTCCATCTCACTGAGTCAGAGAGTGATTGAAAGGTGCGACACACTGGGGCTGGGAAAGACAATATTCCATCTCACTGAGTCAGAGAGTGATTGAAAGGTGCGTCACACTGGGGCTGGGAAAGACAATATTCCATCTCACTGAGTCAGAGAGTGATTGAAAGGTGCGACACACTGGGGCTGGGAAAGACAATATTCCATCTCACTGAGTCAGAGAGTGATTGAAACGTGCGACACACTGGGGCTGGGAAAGACAGTATTCCATCTGACTGAGTCAGAGAGAGATTGAAAGGTGCGACACACTGGGGCTGGGAAAGACAATATTCCATCTCACTGAGTCAGAGAGTGATTGAAAGGTGCTACACACTGGGGCTGGGAAAGACAATATTCCAGCTCACTGAGTCAGAGAGTGATTGAAAGGTGTGACACACTGGGGCTGGGAAAGACAATATTCCATCTGACTGAGTCAGAGAGTGATTGAAAGGTGCGACACACTGGGGCTGGGAAAGACAATATTCCATCTGACTGAGTCAGAGAGTGATTGAAAGGTGCGACACACTGGGGCTGGGAAAGACAATATTCCAGCTCACTGAGTCAGAGAGTGATTGAAAGGTGCGACACACTGGGGCTGGGAAAGACAATATTCCATCTGACTGAGTCAGAGAGTGATTGAAAGGTGCGACACACTGGGGCTGGGAAAGACAATATTCCATCTCACTGAGTCAGAGAGTGATTGAAAGGTGCGACACACTGGGGCTGGGAAAGACAGTATTCCATCTGACTGAGTCAGAGAGTGATTGAAAGGTGCGACACACTGGGGCTGGGAAAGACAGTATTCCATCTCACTGAGTCAGAGAGTGATTGAAAGGTGCGACACACTGGGGCTGGGAAAGACAATATTCCATCTCACTGAGTCAGAGAGTGATTGAAAGGTGCGACACACTGGGGCTGGGAAAGACAATATTCCATCTGACTGAGTCAGAGAGTGATTGAAAGGTGCGACACACTGGGGCTGGGAAAGACAATATTCCATCTCACTGAGTCAGAGAGTGATTGAAAGGTGCGACACACTGGGGCTGGGAAAGACAATATTCCATCTGACTGAGTCAGAGAGTGATTGAAAGGTGCGACACACTGGGGCTGGGAAAGACAGTATTCCATCTGACTGAGTCAGAGAGAGATTGAAAGGTGCGACACACTGGGGCTGGGAAAGACAATATTCCAGCTCACTGAGTCAGAGAGTGATTGAAAGGTGTGACACACTGGGGCTGGGAAAGACAATATTCCATCTCACTGAGTCAGAGAGTGATTGAAAGGTGCGACACACTGGGGCTGGGAAAGACAATATTCCATCTGACTGAGTCAGAGAGTGATTGAAAGGTGCGACACACTGGGGCTGGGAAAGACAATATTCCATCTCACTGAGTCAGAGAGTGATTGAAATGTGCGACACACTGGGGCTGGGAAAGACAGTATTCCATCTCACTGAGTCAGAGAGTGATTGAAAGGTGCGACACACTGGGGCTGCGAAAGACAATATTCCATCTCACTGAGTCAGAGAGTGATTGAAAGGTGCGACACACTGGGGCTGGGAAAGACAATATTCCATCTCACTGAGTCAGAGAGTGATTGAAAGGTGCGACACACTGGGGCTGGGAAAGACAATATTCCATCTGACTGAGTCAGAGAGTGATTGAAAGGTGCGACACACTGGGGCTGGGAATGACAATATTCCATCTCACTGAGTCAGAGAGTGATTGAAAGGTGCGACACACTGGGGCTGGGAAAGACAATATTCCATCTCACTGAGTCAGAGAGTGATTGAAAGGTGCGACACACTGGGGCTGGGAAAGACAATATTCCATCTGACTGAGTCAGAGAGTGATTGAAAGCTGCGACACACTGGGGCTGGGAAAGACAATATTCCATCTCACTGAGTCAGAGAGTGATTGAAAGGTGCGACACACTGGGGCTGGGAATGACAATATTCCATCTCACTGAGTCAGAGAGTGATTGAAAGGTGCGACACACTGGGGCTGGGAAAGACAATATTCCATCTCACTGAGTCAGAGAGTGATTGAAAGGTGCGACACACTGGGGCTGGGAAAGACAATATTCCATCTGACTGAGTCAGAGAGTGATTGAAAGGTGCGACACACTGGGGCTGGGAAAGACAATATTCCATCTGACTGAGTCAGAGAGTGATTGAAAGGTGCGACACACTGGGGCTGGGAAAGACAATATTCCATCTGACTGAGTCAGAGAGTGATTGAAAGGTGCGACACACTGGGGCTGGGAAAGACAATATTCCATCTCACTGAGTCAGAGAGTGATTGAAAGGTGCGACACACTGGGGCTGGGAAAGACAATATTCCATCTCACTGAGTCAGAGAGTGATTGAAAGGTGCGACACACTGGGGCTGGGAAAGACAATATTCCATCTCACTGAGTCAGAGAGTGATTGAAAGGTGCGACACACTGGGGCTGGGAAAGACAATATTCCATCTGACTGAGTCAGAGAGTGATTGAAAGGTGCGACACACTGGGGCTGGGAAAGACAATATTCCATCTCACTGAGTCAGAGAGTGATTGAAAGGTGCGACACACTGGGGCTGGGAAAGACAATATTCCATCTCACTGAGTCAGAGAGTGATTGAAAGGTGCGACACACTGGGGCTGGGAAAGACAATATTCCATCTGACTGAGTCAGAGAGTGATTGAAAGGTGCGACACACTGGGGCTGGGAAAGACAATATTCCATCTGACTGAGTCAGAGAGTGATTGAAAGGTGCGACACACTGGGGCTGGGAATGACAATATTCCATCTCACTGAGTCAGAGAGTGATTGAAAGGTGCGACACACTGGGGCTGGGAAA
The DNA here is from genome assembly GCF_047496885.1 of Scyliorhinus torazame. NCBI lineage: Eukaryota > Metazoa > Chordata > Chondrichthyes > Carcharhiniformes > Scyliorhinidae > Scyliorhinus > Scyliorhinus torazame. The sequence continues at coordinate 350,905,161 of NC_092710.1, read as the reverse complement.
GACAATATTCCATCTGACTGAGTCAGAGAGTGATTGAAAGGAGCGACACACTGGGGCTGGGAAAGACAATATTCCATCTGACTGAGTCAGAGAGTGATTGAAAGGTGCGACACACTGGGGCTGGGAAAGACAGTATTCCATCTGACTGAGTCAGAGAGTGATTGAAAGGTGCGTCACACTGGGGCTGGGAAAGACAATATTCCATCTGACTGAGTCAGAGAGTGATTGAAAGGTGCGACACACTGGGGCTGGGAAAGACAATATTCCATCTGACTGAGTCAGAGAGTGATTGAAAGGTGCGACACACTGGGGCTGGGAAAGACAATATTCCATCTGACTGAGTCAGAGAGTGATTGAAAGGTGCGACACACTGGGGCTGGGAAAGACAATATTCCATCTCACTGAGTCAGAGAGTGATTGAAAGGTGCGACACACTGGGGCTGGGAAAGACAATATTCCATCTCACTGAATCAGAGAGTGATTGAAAGGTGCGACACACTGGGGCTGGGAAAGACAATATTCCATCTCACTGAGTCAGAGAGAGATTGAAAGGTGCGTCACACTGGGGCTGGGAAAGACAATATTCCATCTCACTGAGTCAGAGAGTGATTGAAAGGTGCGACACACTGGGGCTGGGAAAGACAATATTCCATCTCACTGAGTCAGAGAGTGATTGAAAGGTGCGACACACTGGGGCTGGGAAAGACAATATTCCAGCTCACTGAGTCAGAGAGTGATTGAAAGGTGTGACACACTGGGGCTGGGAAAGACAATATTCCATCTGACTGAGTCAGAGAGTGATTGAAACGTGCGACACACTGGGGCTGGGAAAGACAATATTCCATCTGACTGAGTCAGAGAGTGATTGAAAGGTGCGACACACTGGGGCTGGGAAAGACAATATTCCATCTCACTGAGTCAGAGAGTGATTGAAAGGTGCTACACACTGGGGCTGGGAAAGACAATATTCCAGCTCACTGAGTCAGAGAGTGATTGAAAGGTGTGACACACTGGGGCTGGGAAAGACAATATTCCATCTGACTGAGTCAGAGAGTGATTGAAAGGTGCGACACACTGGGGCTGGGAAAGACAATATTCCAGCTCACTGAGCCAGAGAGTGATTGAAAGGTGCGACACACTGGGGCTGGGAAAGACAATATTCCATCTGACTGAGTCAGAGAGTGATTGAAAGGTGCGACACACTGGGGCTGGGAAAGACAATATTCCATCTGACTGAGTCAGAGAGTGATTGAAAGGTGCGACACACTGGGGCTGGGAAAGACAATATTCCATCTGACTGAGTCAGAGAGTGATTGAAAGGTGCGACACACTGGGGCTGGGAAAGACAATATTCCATCTCACTGAGTCAGAGAGTGATTGAAAGGTGCTACACACTGGGGCTGGGAAAGACAATATTCCATCTCACTGAGTCAGAGAGTGATTGAAAGGTGCGACACACTGGGGCTGGGAAAGACAATATTCCATCTGACTGAGTCAGAGAGTGATTGAAAGGTGCGACACACTGGGGCTGGGAAAGACAATATTACATCTGACTGAGTCAGAGAGTGATTGAAAGGTGCGACACACTGGGGCTGGGAAAGACAATATTCCATCTGACTGAGTCAGAGAGTGATTGAAAGGTGCGACACACTGGGGCTGGGAAAGACAATATTCCATCTCACTGAGTCAGAGAGTGATTGAAAGGTGCGACACACTGGGGCTGGGAAAGACAATATTCCATCTCACTGAGTCAGAGAGAGATTGAAAGGTGCGACACACTGGGGCTGGGAAAGACAATATTCCAGCTCACTGAGTCAGAGAGTGATTGAAAGGTGTGACACACTGGGGCTGGGAAAGACAATATTCCATCTGACTGAGTCAGAGAGTGATTGAAAGGTGCGACACACTGGGGCTGGGAAAGACAATATTCCATCTGACTGAGTCAGAGAGTGATTGAAAGGTGCGACACACTGGGGCTGGGAAAGACAATATTCCATCTGACTGAGTCAGAGAGTGATTGAAAGGTGCGACACACTGGTGCTGGGAATGACAATATTCCATCTCACTGAGTCAGAGAGTGATTGAAAGGTGCGACACACTGGGGCTGGGAAAGACAATATTCCATCTCACTGAGTCAGAGAGTGATTGAAAGGTGCGACACACTGGGGCTGGGAAAGACAATATTCCATCTCACTGAGTCAGAGAGTGATTGAAAGGTGCGACACACTGGGGCTGGGAAAGACAATATTCCATCTGACTGAGTCAGAGAGTGATTGAAAGGTGCGACACACTGGGGCTGGGAAAGACAATATTCCATCTGACTGAGTCAGAGAGTGATTGAAAGGTGCGACACACTGGGGCTGGGAAAGACAATATTCCATCTCACTGAGTCAGAGAGTGATTGAAAGGTGCGACACACTGGGGCTGGGAATGACAATATTCCATCTCACTGAGTCAGAGAGTGATTGAAAGGTGCGACACACTGGGGCTGGGAAAGACAATATTCCATCTCACTGAGTCAGAGAGTGATTGAAAGGTGCGACACACTGGGGCTGGGAAAGACAATATTCCATCTGACTGAGTCAGAGAGTGATTGAAAGGTGCGACACACTGGGGCTGGGAAAGACAATATTCCATCTCACTGAGTCAGAGAGTGATTGAAAGGTGCGACACACTGGGGCTGGGAAAGACAATATTCCATCTGACTGAGTCAGAGAGTGATTGAAAGGTGCGACACACTGGGGCTGGGAAAGACAATATTCCATCTCACTGAGTCAGAGAGTGATTGAAAGGTGCGACACACTGGGGCTGGGAAAGACAATATTCCATCTCACTGAGTCAGAGAGTGATTGAAAGGTGCGACACACTGGGGCTGGGAAAGACAATATTCCGTCTCACTGAGTCAGAGAGTGATTGAAAGGTGCGACACACTGGGGCTGGGAAAGACAATATTCCATCTGACTGAGTCAGAGAGTGATTGAAAGGTGCGACACACTGGGGCTGGGAAAGACAATATTCCATCTGACTGAGTCAGAGAGTGATTGAAAGGTGCGACACACTGGGGCTGGGAAAGACAATATTCCATCTCACTGAGTCAGAGAGTGATTGAAAGGTGCGACACACTGGGGCTGGGAATGACAATATTCCATCTCACTGAGTCAGAGAGTGATTGAAAGGTGCGACACACTGGGGCTGGGAAAGACAATATTCCATCTCACTGAGTCAGAGAGTGATTGAAAGGTGCGACACACTGGGGCTGGGAAAGACAATATTCCATCTGACTGAGTCAGAGAGTGATTGAAAGGTGCGACACACTGGGGCTGGGAAAGACAATATTCCATCTCACTGAGTCAGAGAGTGATTGAAAGGTGCGACACACTGGGGCTGGGAAAGACAATATTCCATCTGACTGAGTCAGAGAGTGATTGAAAGGTGCGACACACTGGGGCTGGGAAAGACAATATTCCATCTCACTGAGTCAGAGAGTGATTGAAAGGTGCGACACACTGGGGCTGGGAAAGACAATATTCCATCTGACTGAGTCAGAGAGTGATTGAAAGGTGCGACACACTGGGGCTGGGAAAGACAATATTCCATCTGACTGAGTCAGAGAGTGATTGAAAGGTGCGACACACTGGGGCTGGGAAAGACAATATTCCATCTGACTGAGTCAGAGAGTGATTGAAAGGTGCGACACACTGGGGCTGGGAATGACAATATTCCATCTCACTGAGTCAGAGAGTGATTGAAAGGTGCGACACACTGGGGCTGGGAAAGACAATATTCCATCTGACTGAGTCAGAGAGTGATTGAAAGGAGCGACACACTGGGGCTGGGAAAGACAATATTCCATCTGACTGAGTCAGAGAGTGATTGAAAGGTGCGACACACTGGGGCTGGGAAAGACAGTATTCCATCTGACTGAGTCAGAGAGTGATTGAAAGGTGCGTCACACTGGGGCTGGGAAAGACAATATTCCATCTCACTGAGTCAGAGAGTGATTGAAAGGTGCGACACACTGGGGCTGGGAAAGACAATATTCCATCTGACTGAGTCAGAGAGTGATTGAAAGGTGCGACACACTGGGGCTGGGAAAGACAATATTCCATCTGACTGAGTCAGAGAGTGATTGAAAGGTGCGACACACTGGGGCTGGGAAAGACAATATTCCATCTCACTGAGTCAGAGAGTGATTGAAAGGTGCGACACACTGGGGCTGGGAAAGACAATATTCCATCTGACTGAGTCAGAGAGTGATTGAAAGGTGCGACACACTGGGGCTGGGAAAGACAATATTCCATCTCACTGAATCAGAGAGTGATTGAAAGGTGCGACACACTGGGGCTGGGAAAGACAATATTCCATCTCACTGAGTCAGAGAGAGATTGAAAGGTGCGTCACACTGGGGCTGGGAAAGACAATATTCCATCTCACTGAGTCAGAGAGTGATTGAAAGGTGCGACACACTGGGGCTGGGAAAGACAATATTCCATCTGACTGAGTCAGAGAGTGATTGAAAGGTGCGTCACACTGGGGCTGGGAAAGACAATATTCCATCTCACTGAGTCAGAGAGTGATTGAAAGGTGCGACACACTGGGGCTGGGAAAGACAATATTCCATCTGACTGAGTCAGAGAGTGATTGAAAGGTGCGACACACTGGGGCTGGGAAAGACAATATTCCAGCTCACTGAGTCAGAGAGTGATTGAAAGGTGCGGCACACTGGGGCTGGGAAAGACAATATTCCATCTCACTGAGTCAGAGAGTGATTGAAAGGTGCGACACACTGGGGCTGGGAAAGACAATATTCCAGCTCACTGAGTCAGAGAGTGATTGAAAGGTGCGTCACACTGGGGCTGGGAAAGACAATATTCCATCTCACTGAGTCAGAGAGTGATTGAAAGGTGCGACACACTGGGGCTGGGAAAGACAATATTCCATCTGACTGAGTCAGAGAGTGATTGAAAGGTGCGACACACTGGGGCTGGGAAAGACAATATTCCATCTGACTGAGTCAGAGAGTGATTGAAAGGTGCGACACACTGGGGCTGGGAAAGACAATATTCCATCTGACTGAGTCAGAGAGTGATTGAAAGGTGCGACACACTGGGGCTGGGAAAGACAATATTCCATCTCACTGAGTCAGAGAGTGATTGAAAGGTGCGACACACTGGGGCTGGGAAAGACAATATTCCATCTGACTGAGTCAGAGAGTGATTGAAAGGTGCGACACACTGGGGCTGGGAAAGACAATATTCCATCTCACTGAATCAGAGAGTGATTGAAAGGTGCGACACACTGGGGCTGGGAAAGACAATATTCCATCTCACTGAGTCAGAGAGAGATTGAAAGGTGCGTCACACTGGGGCTGGGAAAGACAATATTCCATCTCACTGAGTCAGAGAGTGATTGAAAGGTGCGACACACTGGGGCTGGGAAAGACAATATTCCATCTGACTGAGTCAGAGAGTGATTGAAAGGTGCGACACACTGGGGCTGGGAAAGACAATATTCCATCTGACTGAGTCAGAGAGTGATTGAAAGGTGCGACACACTGGGGCTGGGAAAGACAATATTCCATCTCACTGAGTCAGAGAGTGATTGAAAGGTGCGTCACACTGGGGCCGGGAAAGACAATATTCCATCTCACTGAGTCAGAGAGTGATTGAAAGGTGCGACACACTGGGGCTGGGAAAGACAATATTCCATCTGACTGAGTCAGAGAGTGATTGAAAGGTGCGACACACTGGGGCTGGGAAAGACAATATTCCATCTGACTGAGTCAGAGAGTGATTGAAAGGTGCGACACACTGGGGCTGGGAAAGACAATATTCCATCTGACTGAGTCAGAGAGTGATTGAAAGGTGCGACACACTGGGGCTGGGAAAGACAATATTCCATCTCACTGAGTCAGAGAGTGATTGAAAGGTGCGACACACTGGGGCTGGGAAAGACAATATTCCATCTGACTGAGTCAGAGAGTGATTGAAAGGTGCGACACACTGGGGCTGGGAAAGACAATATTCCATCTCACTGAGTCAGAGAGTGATTGAAAGGTGCGACACACTGGGGCTGGGAAAGACAATATTCCATCTCACTGAGTCAGAGAGTGATTGAAAGGTGCGACACACTGGGGCTGGGAAAGACAATATTCCATCTGACTGAGTCAGAGAGTGATTGAAAGGTGCGACACACTGGGGCTGGGAAAGACAATATTCCATCTGACTGAGTCAGAGAGTGATTGAAAGGTGCGACACACTGGGGCTGGGAAAGACAATATTCCATCTGACTGAGTCAGAGAGTGATTGAAAGGTGCGACACACTGGGGCTGGGAAAGACAATATTCCATCTGACTGAGTCAGAGAGTGATTGAAAGGTGCGTCACACTGGGGCTGGGAAAGACAATATTCCATCTCACTGAGTCAGAGAGTGATTGAAAGGTGCGACACAGTGGGGCTGGGAAAGACAATATTCCATCTCACTGAGTCAGAGAGTGATTGAAAGGTGCGACACACTGGGGCTGGGAAAAACAATATTCCATCTGACTGAGTCAGAGAGTGATTGAAAGGTGCTACACACAGGGGCTGGGAAAGACAATATTCCATCTGACTGAGTCAGAGAGTGATTGAAAGGTGCGACACACTGGGGCTGGGAAAGACAATATTCCATCTGACTGAGTCAGAGAGTGATTGAATGGTCCGACACACTGGGGCTGGGAAAGACAGTATTCCATCTGACTGAGTCAGAGAGTGATTGAAAGGTGCGACACACTGGGGCTGGGAAAGACAATATTCCATCTCACTGAGTCAGAGAGTGATTGAAAGGTGAGACACACTGGGGCTGGGAAAGACAATATTCCATCTCACTGAGTCAGAGAGTGATTGAAAGGTGCGACACACTGGGGCTGGGAAAGACAATATTCCATCTGACTGAGTCCGAGAGTGATTGAAAGGTGCGACACACTGGGGCTGGGAAAAACAATATTCCATCTGACTGAGTCAGAGAGTGATTGAAAGGTGCTACACACAGGGGCTGGGAAAGACAATATTCCATCTGACTGAGTCAGAGAGTGATTGAAAGGTGCGACACACTGGGGCTGGGAAAGACAATATTCCATCTGACTGAGTCAGAGAGTGATTGAAAGGTGCTACACACAGGGGCTGGGAAAGACAGTATTCCATCTGACTGAGTCAGAGAGTGATTGAAAGGTGCGACACACTGGGGCTGGGAAAGACAATATTCCATCTCACTGAGTCAGAGAGTGATTGAAAGGTGCGACACACTGGGGCTGGGAAAGACAATATTCCATCTGACTGAGTCAGAGAGTGATTGAAAGGTGCTACACACTGGGGCTGGGAAAGACAATATTCCATCTCACTGAGTCAGAGAGTGATTGAAAGGTGCTACACACTGGGGCTGGGAAAGACAATATTCCATCTGACTGAGTCAGAGAGTGATTGAAAGGTGCGACACACTGGGGCTGGGAATGACAATATTCCATCTCACTGAGTCAGAGAGTGATTGAAAGGTGCGACACACTGGGGCTGGGAAAGACAATATTCCATCTGACTGAGTCAGAGAGTGATTGAAAGGAGCGACACACTGGGGCTGGGAAAGACAATATTCCATCTGACTGAGTCAGAGAGTGATTGAAAGGTGCGACACACTGGGGCTGGGAAAGACAGTATTCCATCTGACTGAGTCAGAGAGTGATTGAAAGGTGCGTCACACTGGGGCTGGGAAAGACAATATTCCATCTCACTGAGTCAGAGAGTGATTGAAAGGTGCGACACACTGGGGCTGGGAAAGACAATATTCCATCTGACTGAGTCAGAGAGTGATTGAAAGGTGCGACACACTGGGGCTGGGAAAGACAATATTCCATCTGACTGAGTCAGAGAGTGATTGAAAGGTGCGACACACTGGGGCTGGGAAAGACAATATTCCATCTCACTGAGTCAGAGAGTGATTGAAAGGTGCGACACACTGGGGCTGGGAAAGACAATATTCCATCTGACTGAGTCAGAGAGTGATTGAAAGGTGCGACACACTGGGGCTGGGAAAGACAATATTCCATCTCACTGAATCAGAGAGTGATTGAAAGGTGCGACACACTGGGGCTGGGAAAGACAATATTCCATCTCACTGAGTCAGAGAGAGATTGAAAGGTGCGTCACACTGGGGCTGGGAAAGACAATATTCCATCTCACTGAGTCAGAGAGTGATTGAAAGGTGCGACACACTGGGGCTGGGAAAGACAATATTCCATCTGACTGAGTCAGAGAGTGATTGAAAGGTGCGTCACACTGGGGCTGGGAAAGACAATATTCCATCTCACTGAGTCAGAGAGTGATTGAAAGGTGCGACACACTGGGGCTGGGAAAGACAATATTCCATCTGACTGAGTCAGAGAGTGATTGAAAGGTGCGACACACTGGGGCTGGGAAAGACAATATTCCAGCTCACTGAGTCAGAGAGTGATTGAAAGGTGCGGCACACTGGGGCTGGGAAAGACAATATTCCATCTCACTGAGTCAGAGAGTGATTGAAAGGTGCGACACACTGGGGCTGGGAAAGACAATATTCCAGCTCACTGAGTCAGAGAGTGATTGAAAGGTGCGTCACACTGGGGCTGGGAAAGACAATATTCCATCTCACTGAGTCAGAGAGTGATTGAAAGGTGCGACACACTGGGGCTGGGAAAGACAATATTCCATCTGACTGAGTCAGAGAGTGATTGAAAGGTGCGACACACTGGGGCTGGGAAAGACAATATTCCATCTGACTGAGTCAGAGAGTGATTGAAAGGTGCGACACACTGGGGCTGGGAAAGACAATATTCCATCTGACTGAGTCAGAGAGTGATTGAAAGGTGCGACACACTGGGGCTGGGAAAGACAATATTCCATCTCACTGAGTCAGAGAGTGATTGAAAGGTGCGACACACTGGGGCTGGGAAAGACAATATTCCATCTGACTGAGTCAGAGAGTGATTGAAAGGTGCGACACACTGGGGCTGGGAAAGACAATATTCCATCTCACTGAATCAGAGAGTGATTGAAAGGTGCGACACACTGGGGCTGGGAAAGACAATATTCCATCTCACTGAGTCAGAGAGAGATTGAAAGGTGCGTCACACTGGGGCTGGGAAAGACAATATTCCATCTCACTGAGTCAGAGAGTGATTGAAAGGTGCGACACACTGGGGCTGGGAAAGACAATATTCCATCTGACTGAGTCAGAGAGTGATTGAAAGGTGCGACACACTGGGGCTGGGAAAGACAATATTCCATCTGACTGAGTCAGAGAGTGATTGAAAGGTGCGACACACTGGGGCTGGGAAAGACAATATTCCATCTCACTGAGTCAGAGAGTGATTGAAAGGTGCGTCACACTGGGGCCGGGAAAGACAATATTCCATCTCACTGAGTCAGAGAGTGATTGAAAGGTGCGACACACTGGGGCTGGGAAAGACAATATTCCATCTGACTGAGTCAGAGAGTGATTGAAAGGTGCGACACACTGGGGCTGGGAAAGACAATATTCCATCTGACTGAGTCAGAGAGTGATTGAAAGGTGCGACACACTGGGGCTGGGAAAGACAATATTCCATCTGACTGAGTCAGAGAGTGATTGAAAGGTGCGACACACTGGGGCTGGGAAAGACAATATTCCATCTCACTGAGTCAGAGAGTGATTGAAAGGTGCGACACACTGGGGCTGGGAAAGACAATATTCCATCTGACTGAGTCAGAGAGTGATTGAAAGGTGCGACACACTGGGGCTGGGAAAGACAATATTCCATCTCACTGAGTCAGAGAGTGATTGAAAGGTGCGACACACTGGGGCTGGGAAAGACAATATTCCATCTCACTGAGTCAGAGAGTGATTGAAAGGTGCGACACACTGGGGCTGGGAAAGACAATATTCCATCTGACTGAGTCAGAGAGTGATTGAAAGGTGCGACACACTGGGGCTGGGAAAGACAATATTCCATCTGACTGAGTCAGAGAGTGATTGAAAGGTGCGACACACTGGGGCTGGGAAAGACAATATTCCATCTGACTGAGTCAGAGAGTGATTGAAAGGTGCGACACACTGGGGCTGGGAAAGACAATATTCCATCTGACTGAGTCAGAGAGTGATTGAAAGGTGCGTCACACTGGGGCTGGGAAAGACAATATTCCATCTCACTGAGTCAGAGAGTGATTGAAAGGTGCGACACAGTGGGGCTGGGAAAGACAATATTCCATCTCACTGAGTCAGAGAGTGATTGAAAGGTGCGACACACTGGGGCTGGGAAAAACAATATTCCATCTGACTGAGTCAGAGAGTGATTGAAAGGTGCTACACACAGGGGCTGGGAAAGACAATATTCCATCTGACTGAGTCAGAGAGTGATTGAAAGGTGCGACACACTGGGGCTGGGAAAGACAATATTCCATCTGACTGAGTCAGAGAGTGATTGAATGGTCCGACACACTGGGGCTGGGAAAGACAGTATTCCATCTGACTGAGTCAGAGAGTGATTGAAAGGTGCGACACACTGGGGCTGGGAAAGACAATATTCCATCTCACTGAGTCAGAGAGTGATTGAAAGGTGAGACACACTGGGGCTGGGAAAGACAATATTCCATCTCACTGAGTCAGAGAGTGATTGAAAGGTGCGACACACTGGGGCTGGGAAAGACAATATTCCATCTGACTGAGTCCGAGAGTGATTGAAAGGTGCGACACACTGGGGCTGGGAAAAACAATATTCCATCTGACTGAGTCAGAGAGTGATTGAAAGGTGCTACACACAGGGGCTGGGAAAGACAATATTCCATCTGACTGAGTCAGAGAGTGATTGAAAGGTGCGACACACTGGGGCTGGGAAAGACAATATTCCATCTGACTGAGTCAGAGAGTGATTGAAAGGTGCTACACACAGGGGCTGGGAAAGACAGTATTCCATCTGACTGAGTCAGAGAGTGATTGAAAGGTGCGACACACTGGGGCTGGGAAAGACAATATTCCATCTCACTGAGTCAGAGAGTGATTGAAAGGTGCGACACACTGGGGCTGGGAAAGACAATATTCCATCTGACTGAGTCAGAGAGTGATTGAAAGGTGCTACACACTGGGGCTGGGAAAGACAATATTCCATCTCACTGAGTCAGAGAGTGATTGAAAGGTGCTACACACTGGGGCTGGGAAAGACAATATTCCATCTGACTGAGTCAGAGAGTGATTGAAAGGTGCGACACACTGGGGCTGGGAAAGACAATATTCCATCTGACTGAGTCAGAGAGTGATTGAAAGGTGCGACACACTGGGGCTGGGAAAGACAGTATTCCATCTGACTGAGTCAGAGAGTGATTGAAAGGTGCGACACACTGGGACTGGGAAAGACAGTATTCCATCTGACTGAGTCAGAGACTGATTGAAAGGTGCGACACACTGGGGCTGGGAAAGACAATATTCCATCTGACTGAGTCAGAGAGTGATTGAAAGGTGCGACACACTGGGGCTGGGAAAGACAATATTTCATCTCACTGAGTCAGAGACTGATTGAAAGGTGCGACACACTGGGGCTGGGAAAGACAATATTCCATCTGACTGAGTCAGAGAGTGATTGAAAGGTGCGACACACTGGGGCTGGGAAAGACAATATTCCATCTGACTGAGTCAGAGAGTGATTGAAAGGTGCGGCACACTGGGGCTGGGAAAGACAATATTCCATCTGACTGAGTCAGAGAGTGATTGAAAGGTGCGACACACTGGGGCTGGGAAAGACAATATTCCATCTGACTGAGTCAGAGAGTGATTGAAAGGTGCGGCACACTGGGGCTGGGAAAGACAATATTCCATCTCACTGAGTCAGAGAGTGATTGAAAGGTGCGACACACTGGGGCTGGGAAAGACAATATTCCATCTCACTGAGTCAGAGAGTGATTGAAAGGTGCGACACACTGGGGCTGGGAAAGACAATATTCCATCTGACTGAGTCAGAGAGTGATTGAAAGGTGCGACACACTGGGGCTGGGAAAGACAATATTCCATCTCACTGAGTCAGAGAGTGATTGAAAGGTGCGACACACTGGGGCTGGGAAAGACAATATTCCATCTGATTGAGTCAGAGAGTGATTGAAAGGTGCGACACACTGGGGCTGGGAAAGACAATATTCCATCTGACTGAGTCAGAGAGTGATTGAAAGGTGCGACACACTGGGGCTGGGAAAGACAATATTCCATCTCACAGAGTCAGAGAGTGATTGAAAGGTGCGACACACTGGGGCTGGGAAAGACAATATTCCATCTGACTGAGTCAGAGAGTGATTGAAAGGTGCGACACACTGGGGCTGGGAAAGACAATATTCCATCTGACTGAGTCAGAGAGTGATTGAAAGGTGCGACACACCGGGGCTGGGAAAGACAATATTCCATCTGACTGAGTCAGAGAGTGATTGAAAGGTGCGACACACTGGGGCTGGGAAAGACAATATTCCATCTGACTGAGTCAGAGAGAGATTGAAAGGTGCGACACACTGGGGCTGGGAAAGACAATATTCCATCTGACTGAGTCAGAGAGAGATTGAAAGGTGCGACACACTGGGGCTGGGAAAGACAATATTCCATCTGACTGAGTCAGAGAGTGATTGAAAGGTGCGACACACTGGGGCTGGGAAAGACAATATTCCATCTGACTGAGTCAGAGAGTGATTGAAAGGTGCGACACACTGGGGCTGGGAAAGACAATATTCCATCTGACTGAGTCAGAGAGTGATTGAAAGGTGCGACACACTGGGGCTGGGAAAGACAATATTCCATCTGACTGAGTCCGAGAGTGATTGAAAGGTGCGACACACTGGGGCTGGGAAAGACAATATTCCATCTCACTGAGTCAGAGAGTGATTGAAAGGTGCGACACACTGGGGCTGCGAAAGACAGTGTTCCATCTGACTGAGTCAGAGAGTGATTGAAAGGTGCGACACACTGGGGCTGGGAAAGACAATATTCCATCTGACTGAGTCAGAGAGTGATTGAAAGGTGCTACACACAGGGGCTGGGAAAGACAGTATTCCATCTGACTGAGTCAGAGAGTGATTGAAAGGTGCGACACACTGGGGCTGGGAAAGACAATATTCCATCTCACTGAGTCAGAGAGTGATTGAAAGGTGCGACACACTGGGGCTGGGAAAGACAATATTCCATCTGACTGAGTCAGAGAGTGATTGAAAGGTGCGACACACTGGGGCTGGGAAAGACAATATTCCATCTCACTGAGTCAGAGAGTGATTGAAAGGTGCGACACACTGGGGCTGGGAAAGACAATATTCCATCTGACTGAGTCAGGGAGTGATTGAAAGGTGCGACACACTGGGGCTGGGAAAGACAATATTCCATCTGACTGAGTCAGAGAGTGATTGAAAGGTGCGACACACTGGGGCTGGGAAAGACAATATTCCATCTCACTGAGTCAGAGAGTGATTGAAAGGTGCGACACACTGGGGCTGGGAAAGACAATATTCCATCTCACTGAGTCAGAGAGTGATTGAAAGGTGCGACACACTGGGGCTGGGAAAGACAATATTCCATCTCACTGAGTCAGAGACTGATTGAAAGGTGCGACACACTGGGGCTGGGAAAGACAATATTCCATCTGACTGAGTCAGAGAGTGATTGAAAGGTGCGACACACTGGGGCTGGGAAAGACAATATTCCATCTCACTGAGTCAGAGAGTGATTGAAAGGTGCGACACACTGGGGCTGGGAAAGACAATATTCCATCTGACTGAGTCAGAGAGTGATTGAAAGGTGCGACACACTGGGGCTGGGAAAGACAATATTCCATCTGACTGAGTCAGAGAGTGATTGAAAGGTGCGACACACTGGGGCTGGGAAAGACAATATTCCATCTCACTGAGTCAGAGAGTGATTGAAAGGTGCGACACACTGGGGCTGGGAAAGACAATATTCCATCTCACTGAGTCAGAGAGTGATTGAAAGGTGCTACACACTGGGGCTGGGAAAGACAATATTCCATCTGACTGAGTCAGAGAGTGATTGAAAGGTGCGACACACTGGGGCTGGGAAAGACAATATTCCATCTCACTGAGTCAGAGAGTGATTGAAAGGTGCGACACACTGGGGCTGGGAAAGACAATATTCCATCTGACTGAGTCAGAGAGTGATTGAAAGGTGCGACACACTGGGGCTGGGAAAGACAATATTCCATCTGACTGAGTCAGAGAGTGATTGAAAGGTGCGACACACTGGGGCTGGGAAAGACAATATTCCATCTGACTGAGTCAGAGAGTGATTGAAAGGTGCGACACACTGGGGCTGGGAAAGACAATATTCCATCTGACTGAGTCAGAGAGTGATTGAAAGGTGCGTCACAGTGGGGCTGGGAAAGACAATATTCCATCTCACTGAGTCAGAGAGTGATTGAAAGGTGCGACACACTGGGGCTGGGAAAGACAATATTCCATCTCACTGAGTCAGAGAGTGATTGAAAGGTGCTACACACTGGGGCTGGGAAAGACAATATTCCATCTGACTGAGTCAGAGAGTGATTGAAAGGTGCGACACACTGGGGCTGGGAAAGACAATATTCCATCTCACTGAGTCAGAGAGTGATTGAAAGGTGCGACACACTGGGGCTGGGAAAGACAATATTCCATCTCACTGAGTCAGAGAGTGATTGAAAGGTGCGACACACTGGGGCTGGGAAAGACAATATTCCATCTCACTGAGTCAGAGAGTGATTGAAAGGTGCGACACACTGGGGCTGGGAAAGACAATATTCCATCTCACTGAGTCAGAGAGTGATTGAAAGGTGCGACACACTGGGGCTGGGAAAGACAATCTTCCATCTGACTGAGTCAGAGAGTGATTGAAAGGTGCGACACACTGGGGCTGGGAAAGACAGTATTCCATCTCACTGAGTCAGAGAGTGATTGAAAGGTGCGACACACTGGGGCTGGGAAAGACAATATTCCATCTGACTGAGTCAGAGAGTGATTGAAAGGTGCGACACACTGGGGCTGGGAAAGACAATATTCCATCTCACTGAGTCAGAGAGAGATTGAAAGGTGCGACACACTGGGGCTGGGAAAGACAATATTCCATCTCACTGAGTCAGAGAGTGATTGAAAGGTGCGACACACTGGGGCTGGGAAAGACAATATTCCATCTGACTGAGTCAGAGAGTGATTGAAAGGTGCGACACACTGGGGCTGGGAAAGACAATATTCCATCTCACTGAGTCAGAGAGTGATTGAAAGGTGCGACACACTGGGGCTGGGAAAGACAATATTCCATCTCACTGAGTCAGAGAGTGATTGAAAGGTGCGACACACTGGGGCTGGGAAAGACAGTATTCCATCTCACTGAGTCAGAGAGTGATTGAAAGGTGCGACACACTGGGGCTGGGAAAGGCAATATTCCATCTGACTGAGTCAGAGAGTGATTGAAAGGTGCGACACACTGGGGCTGGGAAAGACAATATTCCATCTGACTGAGTCAGAGAGTGATTGAAAGGTGCGACACACTGGGGCTGGGAAAGACAGTATTCCATCGGACTGAGTCAGAGAGTGATTGAAAGGTGCGACACACTGGGGCTGGGAAAGACAATATTCCATCTGACTGAGTCAGAGAGTGATTGAAAGGTGCTACACACAGGGGCTGGGAAAGACAATATTCCATCTCACTGAGTCAGAGAGTGATTGAAAGGTGCGACACACTGGGGCTGGGAAAGACAATATTCCATCTCACTGAGTCAGAGAGTGATTGAAAGGTGCGACACACTGGGGCTGGGAAAGACAATATTCCATCTGACTGAGTCAGAGAGTGATTGAAAGGTGCGACACACTGGGGCTGGGAAAGACAATATTCCATCTGACTGAGTCAGAGAGTGATTGAAAGGTGCGACACACTGGGGCTGGGAAAGACAATCTTCCATCTCACTGAGTCAGAGAGTGATTGAAAGGTGCGACACACTGGGGCTGGGAAAGACAATATTCCATCTCACTGAGTCAGAGAGTGATTGAAAGGTGCGACACACTGGGGCTGGGAAAGACAGTATTCCATCTGACTGAGTCAGAGAGTGATTGAAAGGTGCGACACACTGGGGCTGGGAAAGACAATATTCCATCTGACTGAGTCAGAGAGTGATTGAAAGGTGCGACACACTGGGGCTGGGAAAGACAATATTCCATCTGACTGAGTCAGAGAGTGATTGAAAGGTGCGACACACTGGGGCTGGGAAAGACAATATTCCATCTGACTGAGTCAGAGAGTGATTGAAAGGTGCGACACACTGGGGCTGGGAAAGACAATATTCCATCTCACAGAGTCAGAGAGTGATTGAAAGGTGCGACACACTGGGGCTGGGAAAGACAATATTCCATCTGACTGAGTCAGAGAGTGATTGAAAGGTGCGACACACTGGGGCTGGGAAAGACAATATTCCATCTGACTGAGTCAGAGAGTGATTGAAAGGTGCGACACACCGGGGCTGGGAAAGACAATATTCCATCTGACTGAGTCAGAGAGTGATTGAAAGGTGCGACACACTGGGGCTGGGAAAGACAATATTCCATCTGACTGAGTCAGAGAGAGATTGAAAGGTGCGACACACTGGGGCTGGGAAAGACAATATTCCATCTGACTGAGTCAGAGAGAGATTGAAAGGTGCGACACACTGGGGCTGGGAAAGACAATATTCCATCTGACTGAGTCAGAGAGTGATTGAAAGGTGCGACACACTGGGGCTGGGAAAGACAATATTCCATCTGACTGAGTCAGAGAGTGATTGAAAGGTGCGACACACTGGGGCTGGGAAAGACAATATTCCATCTGACTGAGTCAGAGAGTGATTGAAAGGTGCGACACACTGGGGCTGGGAAAGACAATATTCCATCTCACTGAGTCCGAGAGTGATTGAAAGGTGCGACACACTGGGGCTGGGAAAGACAATATTCCATCTGACTGAGTCAGGGAGTGATTGAAAGGTGCGACACACTGGGGCTGGGAAAGACAATATTCCATCTGACTGAGTCAGAGAGTGATTGAAAGGTGCGACACACTGGGGCTGGGAAAGACAATATTCCATCTCACTGAGTCAGAGAGTGATTGAAAGGTGCGACACACTGGGGCTGGGAAAGACAATATTCCATCTCACTGAGTCAGAGAGTGATTGAAAGGTGCGACACACTGGGGCTGGGAAAGACAATATTCCATCTCACTGAGTCAGAGACTGATTGAAAGGTGCGACACACTGGGGCTGGGAAAGACAATATTCCATCTGACTGATTCAGAGAGTGATTGAAAGGTGCGACACACTGGGGCTGGGAAAGACAATATTCTATCTCACTGAGTCAGAGAGTGATTGAAAGGTGCGACACACTGGGGCTGGGAAAGACAATATTCCATCTGACTGAGTCAGAGAGTGATTGAAAGGTGCGACACACTGGGGCTGGGAAAGACAATATTCCATCTGACTGAGTCAGAGAGTGATTGAAAGGTGCGACACACTGGGGCTGGGAAAGACAATATTCCATCTCACTGAGTCAGAGAGTGATTGAAAGGTGCGACACACTGGGGCTGGGAAAGACAATATTCCATCTCACTGAGTCAGAGAGTGATTGAAAGGTGCTACACACTGGGGCTGGGAAAGACAATATTCCATCTGACTGAGTCAGAGAGTGATTGAAAGGTGCGACACACTGGGGCTGGGAAAGACAATATTCCATCTGACTGAGTCAGAGAGTGATTGAAAGGTGCGACACACTGGGGCTGGGAAAGACAATATTCCATCTGACTGAGTCAGAGAGTGATTGAAAGGTGCGACACACTGGGGCTGGGAAAGACAGTATTCCATCTGACTGAGTCAGAGAGTGATTGAAAGGTGCGACACACTGGGACTGGGAAAGACAGTATTCCATCTGACTGAGTCAGAGACTGATTGAAAGGTGCGACACACTGGGGCTGGGAAAGACAATATTCCATCTGACTGAGTCAGAGAGTGATTGAAAGGTGCGACACACTGGGGCTGGGAAAGACAATATTTCATCTCACTGAGTCAGAGACTGATTGAAAGGTGCGACACACTGGGGCTGGGAAAGACAATATTCCATCTGACTGAGTCAGAGAGTGATTGAAAGGTGCGACACACTGGGGCTGGGAAAGACAATATTCCATCTGACTGAGTCAGAGAGTGATTGAAAGGTGCGGCACACTGGGGCTGGGAAAGACAATATTCCATCTGACTGAGTCAGAGAGTGATTGAAAGGTGCGACACACTGGGGCTGGGAAAGACAATATTCCATCTGACTGAGTCAGAGAGTGATTGAAAGGTGCGGCACACTGGGGCTGGGAAAGACAATATTCCATCTGACTGAGTCAGAGAGCGATTGAAAGGTGCGACACACTGGGGCTGGGAAAGACAATATTCCATCTCACTGAGTCAGAGAGTGATTGAAAGGTGCGACACACTGGGGCTGGGAAAGACAATATTCCATCTGACTGAGTCAGAGAGTGATTGAAAGGTGCGACACACTGGGGCTGGGAAAGACAATATTCCATCTCACTGAGTCAGAGAGTGATTGAAAGGTGCGACACACTGGGGCTGGGAAAGACAATATTCCATCTGATTGAGTCAGAGAGTGATTGAAAGGTGCGACACACTGGGGCTGGGAAAGACAATATTCCATCTGACTGAGTCAGAGAGTGATTGAAAGGTGCGACACACTGGGGCTGGGAAAGACAATATTCCATCTCACAGAGTCAGAGAGTGATTGAAAGGTGCGACACACTGGGGCTGGGAAAGACAATATTCCATCTGACTGAGTCAGAGAGTGATTGAAAGGTGCGACACACTGGGGCTGGGAAAGACAATATTCCATCTGACTGAGTCAGAGAGTGATTGAAAGGTGCGACACACCGGGGCTGGGAAAGACAATATTCCATCTGACTGAGTCAGAGAGTGATTGAAAGGTGCGACACACTGGGGCTGGGAAAGACAATATTCCATCTGACTGAGTCAGAGAGAGATTGAAAGGTGCGACACACTGGGGCTGGGAAAGACAATATTCCATCTGACTGAGTCAGAGAGAGATTGAAAGGTGCGACACACTGGGGCTGGGAAAGACAATATTCCATCTGACTGAGTCAGAGAGTGATTGAAAGGTGCGACACACTGGGGCTGGGAAAGACAATATTCCATCTGACTGAGTCAGAGAGTGATTGAAAGGTGCGACACACTGGGGCTGGGAAAGACAATATTCCATCTGACTGAGTCAGAGAGTGATTGAAAGGTGCGACACACTGGGGCTGGGAAAGACAATATTCCATCTGACTGAGTCCGAGAGTGATTGAAAGGTGCGACACACTGGGGCTGGGAAAGACAATATTCCATCTCACTGAGTCAGAGAGTGATTGAAAGGTGCGACACACTGGGGCTGGGAAAGACAGTGTTCCATCTGACTGAGTCAGAGAGTGATTGAAAGGTGCGACACACTGGGGCTGGGAAAGACAATATTCCATCTGACTGAGTCAGAGAGTGATTGAAAGGTGCTACACACAGGGGCTGGGAAAGACAGTATTCCATCTGACTGAGTCAGAGAGTGATTGAAAGGTGCGACACACTGGGGCTGGGAAAGACAATATTCCATCTCACTGAGTCAGAGAGTGATTGAAAGGTGCGACACACTGGGGCTGGGAAAGACAATATTCCATCTGACTGAGTCAGAGAGTGATTGAAAGGTGCGACACACTGGGGCTGGGAAAGACAATATTCCATCTCACTGAGTCAGAGAGTGATTGAAAGGTGCGACACACTGGGGCTGGGAAAGACAATATTCCATCTGACTGAGTCAGGGAGTGATTGAAAGGTGCGACACACTGGGGCTGGGAAAGACAATATTCCATCTGACTGAGTCAGAGAGTGATTGAAAGGTGCGACACACTGGGGCTGGGAAAGACAATATTCCATCTCACTGAGTCAGAGAGTGATTGAAAGGTGCGACACACTGGGGCTGGGAAAGACAATATTCCATCTCACTGAGTCAGAGAGTGATTGAAAGGTGCGACACACTGGGGCTGGGAAAGACAATATTCCATCTCACTGAGTCAGAGACTGATTGAAAGGTGCGACACACTGGGGCTGGGAAAGACAATATTCCATCTGACTGAGTCAGAGAGTGATTGAAAGGTGCGACACACTGGGGCTGGGAAAGACAATATTCCATCTCACTGAGTCAGAGAGTGATTGAAAGGTGCGACACACTGGGGCTGGGAAAGACAATATTCCATCTGACTGAGTCAGAGAGTGATTGAAAGGTGCGACACACTGGGGCTGGGAAAGACAATATTCCATCTGACTGAGTCAGAGAGTGATTGAAAGGTGCGACACACTGGGGCTGGGAAAGACAATATTCCATCTCACTGAGTCAGAGAGTGATTGAAAGGTGCGACACACTGGGGCTGGGAAAGACAATATTCCATCTCACTGAGTCAGAGAGTGATTGAAAGGTGCTACACACTGGGGCTGGGAAAGACAATATTCCATCTGACTGAGTCAGAGAGTGATTGAAAGGTGCGACACACTGGGGCTGGGAAAGACAATATTCCATCTCACTGAGTCAGAGAGTGATTGAAAGGTGCGACACACTGGGGCTGGGAAAGACAATATTCCATCTGACTGAGTCAGAGAGTGATTGAAAGGTGCGACACACTGGGGCTGGGAAAGACAATATTCCATCTGACTGAGTCAGAGAGTGATTGAAAGGTGCGACACACTGGGGCTGGGAAAGACAATATTCCATCTGACTGAGTCAGAGAGTGATTGAAAGGTGCGACACACTGGGGCTGGGAAAGACAATATTCCATCTGACTGAGTCAGAGAGTGATTGAAAGGTGCGACACAGTGGGGCTGGGAAAGACAATATTCCATCTCACTGAGTCAGAGAGTGATTGAAAGGTGCGACACACTGGGGCTGGGAAAGACAATATTCCATCTCACTGAGTCAGAGAGTGATTGAAAGGTGCTACACACTGGGGCTGGGAAAGACAATATTCCATCTGACTGAGTCAGAGAGTGATTGAAAGGTGCGACACACTGGGGCTGGGAAAGACAATATTCCATCTCACTGAGTCAGAGAGTGATTGAAAGGTGCGACACACTGGGGCTGGGAAAGACAATATTCCATCTGACTGAGTCAGAGAGTGATTGAAAGGTGCGACACACTGGGGCTGGGAAAGACAATATTCCATCTCACTGAGTCAGAGAGTGATTGAAAGGTGCGACACACTGGGGCTGGGAAAGACAATATTCCATCTCACTGAGTCAGAGAGTGATTGAAAGGTGCGACACACTGGGGCTGGGAAAGACAATCTTCCATCTGACTGAGTCAGAGAGTGATTGAAAGGTGCGACACACTGGGGCTGGGAAAGACAGTATTCCATCTCACTGAGTCAGAGAGTGATTGAAAGGTGCGACACACTGGGGCTGGGAAAGACAATATTCCATCTGACTGAGTCAGAGAGTGATTGAAAGGTGCGACACACTGGGGCTGGGAAAGACAATATTCCATCTCACTGAGTCAGAGAGAGATTGAAAGGTGCGACACACTGGGGCTGGGAAAGACAATATTCCATCTCACTGAGTCAGAGAGTGATTGAAAGGTGCGACACACTGGGGCTGGGAAAGACAATATTCCATCTGACTGAGTCAGAGAGTGATTGAAAGGTGCGACACACTGGGGCTGGGAAAGACAATATTCCATCTCACTGAGTCAGAGAGTGATTGAAAGGTGCGACACACTGGGGCTGGGAAAGACAATATTCCATCTCACTGAGTCAGAGAGTGATTGAAAGGTGCGACACACTGGGGCTGGGAAAGACAGTATTCCATCTCACTGAGTCAGAGAGTGATTGAAAGGTGCGACACACTGGGGCTGGGAAAGGCAATATTCCATCTGACTGAGTCAGAGAGTGATTGAAAGGTGCGACACACTGGGGCTGGGAAAGACAATATTCCATCTGACTGAGTCAGAGAGTGATTGAAAGGTGCGACACACTGGGGCTGGGAAAGACAGTATTCCATCGGACTGAGTCAGAGAGTGATTGAAAGGTGCGACACACTGGGGCTGGGAAAGACAATATTCCATCTGACTGAGTCAGAGAGTGATTGAAAGGTGCTACACACAGGGGCTGGGAAAGACAATATTCCATCTCACTGAGTCAGAGAGTGATTGAAAGGTGCGACACACTGGGGCTGGGAAAGACAATATTCCATCTCACTGAGTCAGAGAGTGATTGAAAGGTGCGACACACTGGGGCTGGGAAAGACAATATTCCATCTGACTGAGTCAGAGAGTGATTGAAAGGTGCGACACACTGGGGCTGGGAAAGACAATATTCCATCTGACTGAGTCAGAGAGTGATTGAAAGGTGCGACACACTGGGGCTGGGAAAGACAATCTTCCATCTCACTGAGTCAGAGAGTGATTGAAAGGTGCGACACACTGGGGCTGGGAAAGACAATATTCCATCTCACTGAGTCAGAGAGTGATTGAAAGGTGCGACACACTGGGGCTGGGAAAGACAGTATTCCATCTGACTGAGTCAGAGAGTGATTGAAAGGTGCGACACACTGGGGCTGGGAAAGACAATATTCCATCTGACTGAGTCAGAGAGTGATTGAAAGGTGCGACACACTGGGGCTGGGAAAGACAATATTCCATCTGACTGAGTCAGAGAGTGATTGAAAGGTGCGACACACTGGGGCTGGGAAAGACAATATTCCATCTGACTGAGTCAGAGAGTGATTGAAAGGTGCGACACACTGGGGCTGGGAAAGACAATATTCCATCTCACAGAGTCAGAGAGTGATTGAAAGGTGCGACACACTGGGGCTGGGAAAGACAATATTCCATCTGACTGAGTCAGAGAGTGATTGAAAGGTGCGACACACTGGGGCTGGGAAAGACAATATTCCATCTGACTGAGTCAGAGAGTGATTGAAAGGTGCGACACACCGGGGCTGGGAAAGACAATATTCCATCTGACTGAGTCAGAGAGTGATTGAAAGGTGCGACACACTGGGGCTGGGAAAGACAATATTCCATCTGACTGAGTCAGAGAGAGATTGAAAGGTGCGACACACTGGGGCTGGGAAAGACAATATTCCATCTGACTGAGTCAGAGAGAGATTGAAAGGTGCGACACACTGGGGCTGGGAAAGACAATATTCCATCTGACTGAGTCAGAGAGTGATTGAAAGGTGCGACACACTGGGGCTGGGAAAGACAATATTCCATCTGACTGAGTCAGAGAGTGATTGAAAGGTGCGACACACTGGGGCTGGGAAAGACAATATTCCATCTGACTGAGTCAGAGAGTGATTGAAAGGTGCGACACACTGGGGCTGGGAAAGACAATATTCCATCTCACTGAGTCCGAGAGTGATTGAAAGGTGCGACACACTGGGGCTGGGAAAGACAATATTCCATCTGACTGAGTCAGGGAGTGATTGAAAGGTGCGACACACTGGGGCTGGGAAAGACAATATTCCATCTGACTGAGTCAGAGAGTGATTGAAAGGTGCGACACACTGGGGCTGGGAAAGACAATATTCCATCTCACTGAGTCAGAGAGTGATTGAAAGGTGCGACACACTGGGGCTGGGAAAGACAATATTCCATCTCACTGAGTCAGAGAGTGATTGAAAGGTGCGACACACTGGGGCTGGGAAAGACAATATTCCATCTCACTGAGTCAGAGACTGATTGAAAGGTGCGACACACTGGGGCTGGGAAAGACAATATTCCATCTGACTGATTCAGAGAGTGATTGAAAGGTGCGACACACTGGGGCTGGGAAAGACAATATTCTATCTCACTGAGTCAGAGAGTGATTGAAAGGTGCGACACACTGGGGCTGGGAAAGACAATATTCCATCTGACTGAGTCAGAGAGTGATTGAAAGGTGTGACACACTGGGGCTGGGAAAGACAATATTCCATCTGACTGAGTCAGAGAGTGATTGAAAGGTGCGACACACTGGGGCTGGGAAAGACAATATTCCATCTCACTGAGTCAGAGAGTGATTGAAAGGTGCGACACACTGGGGCTGGGAAAGACAATATTCCATCTCACTGAGTCAGAGAGTGATTGAAAGGTGCTACACACTGGGGCTGGGAAAGACAATATTCCATCTGACTGAGTCAGAGAGTGATTGAAAGGTGCGACACACTGGGGCTGGGAAAGACAATATTCCATCTGACTGAGTCAGAGAGTGATTGAAAGATGCGACACACTGGGGCTGGGAAAGACAATATTCCATCTGACTGAGTCAGAGAGTGATTGAAAGGTGCGACACACTGGGGCTGGGAAAGACAATATTCCATCTGACTGAGTCAGAGAGTGATTGAAAGGTGCGACACACTGGGGCTGGGAAAGACAATATTCCATCTGACTGAGTCAGAGAGTGATTGAAAGGTGCGACACACTGGGGCTGGGAAAGACAATATTCCATCTCACTGAGTCAGAGAGTGATTGAAAGGTGCGACACACTGGGGCTGGGAAAGACAATATTCCATCTCACTGAGTCAGAGAGTGATTGAAAGGTGCTACACACTGGGGCTGGGAAAGACAATATTCCATCTGACTGAGTCAGAGAGTGATTGAAAGGTGCGACACACTGGGGCTGGGAAAGACAATATTCCATCTCACTGAGTCAGAGAGTGATTGAAAGGTGCGACACACTGGGGCTGGGAAAGACAATATTCCATCTGACTGAGTCAGAGAGTGATTGAAAGGTGCGACACACTGGGGCTGGGAAAGACAATATTCCATCTCACTGAGTCAGAGAGTGATTGAAAGGTGCGACACACTGGGGCTGGGAAAGACAATATTCCATCTCACTGAGTCAGAGAGTGATTGAAAGGTGCGACACACTGGGGCTGGGAAAGACAATCTTCCATCTGACTGAGTCAGAGAGTGATTGAAAGGTGCGACACACTGGGGCTGGGAAAGACAGTATTCCATCTCACTGAGTCAGAGAGTGATTGAAAGGTGCGACACACTGGGGCTGGGAAAGACAATATTCCATCTGACTGAGTCAGAGAGTGATTGAAAGGTGCGACACACTGGGGCTGGGAAAGACAATATTCCATCTCACTGAGTCAGAGAGAGATTGAAAGGTGCGACACACTGGGGCTGGGAAAGACAATATTCCATCTGACTGAGTCAGAGAGTGATTGAAAGGTGCGACACACTGGGGCTGGGAAAGACAATATTCCATCTGACTGAGTCAGAGAGTGATTGAAAGGTGCGACACACTGGGGCTGGGAAAGACAATATTCCATCTCACTGAGTCAGAGAGTGATTGAAAGGTGCGACACACTGGGGCTGGGAAAGACAGTATTCCATCTCACTGAGTCAGAGAGTGATTGAAAGGTGCGACACACTGGGGCTGGGAAAGGCAATATTCCATCTGACTGAGTCAGAGAGTGATTGAAAGGTGCGACACACTGGGGCTGGGAAAGACAATATTCCATCTGACTGAGTCAGAGAGTGATTGAAAGGTGCGACACACTGGGGCTGGGAAAGACAGTATTCCATCGGACTGAGTCAGAGAGTGATTGAAAGGTGCTACACACAGGGGCTGGGAAAGACAATATTCCATCTGACTGAGTCAGAGAGTGATTGAAAGGTGCGACACACTGGGGCTGGGAAAGACAATATTCCATCTGACTGAGTCAGAGAGTGATTGAAAGGTGCTACACACAGGGGCTGGGAAAGACAATATTCCATCTCACTGAGTCAGAGAGTGATTGAAAGGTGCGACACACTGGGGCTGGGAAAGACAATATTCCATCTCACTGAGTCAGAGAGTGATTGAAAGGTGCGACACACTGGGGCTGGGAAAGACAATATTCCATCTGACTGAGTCAGAGAGTGATTGAAAGGTGCGACACACTGGTGCTGGGAAAGACAATATTCCATCTGACTGAGTCAGAGAGTGATTGAAAGGTGCGACACACTGGGGCTGGGAAAGACAATCTTCCATCTCACTGAGTCAGAGAGTGATTGAAAGGTGCGACACACTGGGGCTGGGAAAGACAATATTCCATCTCACTGAGTCAGAGAGTGATTGAAAGGTGCGACACACTGGGGCTGGGAAAGACAGTATTCCATCTGACTGAGTCAGAGAGTGATTGAAAGGTGCGACACACTGGGGCTGGGAAAGACAATATTCCATCTGACTGAGTCAGAGAGTGATTGAAAGATGCGACACACTGGGGCTGGGAAAGACAATATTCCATCTGACTGAGTCAGAGAGTGATTGAAAGGTGCGACACACTGGGGCTGGGAAAGACAATATTCCATCTGACTGAGTCAGAGAGTGATTGAAAGGTGCGACACACTGGGGCTGGGAAAGACAGTATTCCATCTCACTGAGTCAGAGAGTGATTGAAAGGTGCGACACACTGGGGCTGGGAAAGACAGTATTCCATCTCACTGAGTCAGAGAGTGATTGAAAGGTGCGACACACTGGGGCTGGGAAAGACAATCTTCCATCTCACTGAGTCAGAGAGTGATTGAATGGTGCGACACACTGGGGCTGGGAAAGACAATCTTCCATCTCACTGAGTCAGAGAGTGATTGAATGGTGCGACACACTGGGGCTGGGAAAGACAATATTCCATCTGACTGAGTCAGAGAGTGATTGAAAGGTGCGACACATTGGGGCTGGGAAAGACAATATTCCATCTCACTGAGTCAGAGAGTGATTGAAAGGTGCGACACACTGGGGCTGGGAAAGACAATATACCATCTCACTGAGTCAGAGAGTGATTGAAAGGTGCTACACACTGGGGCTGGGAAAGACAATATTCCATCTCACTGAGTCAGAGAGTGATTGAAAGGTGCGACACACTGGGGCTGGGAAAGACAATATTCCATCTCACTGAGTCCGAGAGTGATTGAAAGGTGCGACACAGTGGGGCTGGGAAAGACAATATTCCATCTCACTGAGTCAGAGAGAGATTGAAAGGTGCGACACACTGGGGCTGGGAAAGACAATATTCCATCTGACTGAGTCAGAGAGTGATTGAAAGGTGCTACACACTGGGGCTGGGAAAGACAATATTCAATCTCACTGAGTCAGAGAGTGATTGAAAGATGCGTCACACTGGGGCTGGGAAAGACAATATTCCATCTGACTGAGTCAGAGAGTGATTGAAAGGTGCGACACACTGGGGCTGGGAAAGACAATATTCCATCTCACTGAGTCAGAGAGTGATTGAAAGGTGCGACACACTGGGGCTGGGAAAGACAATATTCCATCTGACTGAGTCAGAGAGTGATTGAAAGGTGCGACACACTGGGGCTGGGAAAGACAATATTCCATCTGACTGAGTCAGAGAGTGATTGAAAGGTGCGACACACTGGGGCTGGGAAAGACAATATTCCATCTGACTGAGTCAGAGAGTGATTGAAAGGTGCGACACACTGGGGCTGGGAAAGACAATATTCAATCTCACTGAGTCAGAGAGTGATTGAAAGGTGCGACACACTGGGGCTGGGAAAGACAATATTCCATCTCACTGAGTCAGAGAGTGATTGAAAGGTGCGACACACTGTGGCTGGGAAAGACAATATTCAATCTCACTGAGTCAGAGAGTGATTGAAAGGTGCGTCACACTGGGGCTGGGAAAGACAATATTCCATCTGACTGAGTCAGAGAGTGATTGAAAGGTGCGACACACTGGGGCTGGGAAAGACAATATTCCATCTCACTGAGTCAGAGAGTGATTGAAAGGTGCGACACACTGGGGCTGGGAAAGACAATATTCCATCTCACTGAGTCAGAGAGTGATTGAAAGGTGCGACACACTGGGGCTGGGAAAGACAATATTCCATCAGACTGAGTCAGAGAGTGATTGAAAGGTGCGACACACTGGGGCTGGGAAAGACAATATTCCATCTGACTGAGTCAGAGAGTGATTGAAAGGTGCGACACACTGGGGCTGGGAAAGACAATATTCCATCTCACTGAGTCAGAGAGTGATTGAAAGGTGCGACACACTGGGGCTGGGAAAGACAATATTCCATCTCACTGAGTCAGAGAGAGATTGAAAGGTGCGACACACTGGGGCTGGGAAAGACAATATTCCATCTCACTGAGTCAGAGAGTGATTGAAAGGTGCGACACACTGGGGCTGGGAAAGACAATATTCCATCTGACTGAGTCACAGAGTGATTGAAAGGTGCGACACACTGGGGCTGGGAAAGACAATATTCTATCTGACTGAGTCAGAGAGTGATTGAAAGGTGCGACACACTGGGGCTGGGAAAGACAATATTACATCTCACTGAGTCAGAGAGTGATTGAAAGGTGCGACACACTGGGGCTGGGAAAGACAATATTCCATCTCACTGAGTCAGAGAGTGATTGAAAGGTGCGACACACTGGGGCTGGGAAAGACAATATTCCATCTCACTGAGTCAGAGAGTGATTGAAAGGTGCGACACACTGGGGCTGGGAAAGACAATATTCCATCTGACTGAGTCAGAGAGTGATTGAAAGGTGCGACACACTGGGGCTGGGAAAGACAATATTCCATCTCACTGAGTCAGAGTGAGATTGAAAGGTGCGACACACTGGGGCTGGGAAAGACAATATTCCATCTCACTGAGTCAGAGAGTGATTGAAAGGTGCGACACACTGGGGCTGGGAAAGACAATATTCCAGCTCACTGAGTCAGAGAGTGATTGAAAGGTGCGACACACTGGGGCTGGGAAAGACAATATTCCATCTGACTGAGTCAGAGAGTGATTGAAAGGTGCGACACACTGGGGCTGGGAAAGACAATATTCCATCTGACTGAGTCAGAGACTGATTGAAAGGTGCGACACACTGGGGCTGGGAAAGACAATATTCCATCTCACTGAGTCAGAGAGTGATTGAAAGGTGCGACACACTCGGGCTGGGAAAGACAATATTCCATCTCACTGAGTCAGAGAGAGATTGAAAGGTGCGACACACTGGGGCTGGGAAAGACAATATTCCATCTCACTGAGTCAGAGAGTGATTGAAAGGTGCGACACACTGGGGCTGGGAAAGACAGTATTCCATCTGACTGAGTCAGAGAGTGATTGAAAGGTGCGACACACTGGGGCTGGGAAAGACAATATTCCATCTCACTGAGTCAGAGAGTGATTGAAAGGTGCGACACACTGGGGCTGGGAAAGACAATATTCCATCTCACTGAGTCAGAGAGTGATTGAAAGGTGCGACACACTGGGGCTGGGAAAGACAATATTCCATCTCACCGAGTCAGAGAGTGATTGAAAGGTGCGACACACTGGGGCTGGGAAAGACAATATTCCATCTCACTGAGTCAGAGAGTGATTGAAAGGTGCGACACACTGGGGCTGGGAAAGACAATATTCCATCTCACTGAGTCAGAGAGTGATTGAAAGGTGCGACACACTGGGGCTGGGAAAGACAATATTCCAGCTCACTGAGTCAGAGAGTGATTGAAAGGTGCGACACACTGGGGCTGGGAAAGACAATATTCCATCTCACTGAGTCAGAGAGTGATTGAAAGGTGCGACACACTGGGGCTGGGAAAGACAATATTCCATCTCACTGAGTCAGAGAGTGATTGAAAGGTGCTACACACTGGGGCTGGGAAAGACAATATTCCATCTGACTGAGTCAGAGAGTGATTGAAAGGTGCGACACACTGGGGCTGGGAAAGACAATATTCCATCTGACTGAGTCAGAGAGTGATTGAAAGGTGCGACACACTGGGGCTGGGAAAGACAATATTCCATCTCACTGAGTCAGAGAGTGATTGAAAGGTGCGACACACTGGGGCTGGGAAAGACAATATTCCATCTGACTGAGTCAGAGAGTGATTGAAAGGTGCGACACACTGGGGCTGGGAAAGACAATATTCCAGCTCACTGAGTCAGAGAGTGATTGAAAGGTGCGACACACTGGGGCTGGGAAAGACAATATTCCATCTCACTGAGTCAGAGAGTGATTGAAAGGTGCGACACACTGGGGCTGGGAAAGACAATATTCCATCTGACTGAGTCAGAGAGTGATTGAAAGGTGCGACACACTGGGGCTGGGAAAGACAATATTCCAGCTCACTGAGTCAGAGAGTGATTGAAAGGTGCGACACACTGGGGCTGGGAAAGACAATATTCCATCTCACTGAGTCAGAGAGTGATTGAAAGGTGCGACACACTGGGGCTGGGAAAGACAATATTCCATCTGACTGAGTCAGAGAGAGATTGAAAGGTGCGACACACTGGGGCTGGGAAAGACAATATTCCATCTCACTGAGTCAGAGAGTGATTGAAAGGTGCGACACACTGGGGCTGGGAAAGACAATATTCCATCTGACTGAGTCAGAGAGTGATTGAAAGGTGCGACACACTGGGGCTGGGAAAGACAATATTCCAGCTCACTGAGTCAGAGAGTGATTGAAAGGTGCGACACACTGGGGCTGGGAAAGACAATATTCCATCTCACTGAGTCAGAGAGTGATTGAAAGGTGCGACACACTGGGGCTGGGAAAGATAATATTCCATCTCACTGAGTCAGAGAGTGATTGAAAGGTGCGACACACTGGGGCTGGGAAAGACAATATTCCATCTGACTGAGTCAGAGAGAGATTGAAAGGTGCGACACACTGGGGCTGGGAAAGACAATATTCCATCTGACTGAGTCAGAGAGTGATTGAAAGGTGCGTCACACTGGGGCTGGGAAAGACAATATTCCATCTGACTGAGTCAGAGAGTGATTGAAAGGTGCGACACACTGGGGCTGGGAAAGACAATATTCCATCTCACTGAGTCAGAGAGTGATTGAAAGGTGCGACACACTGGGGCTGGGAAAGACAATATTCCATCTCACTGAGTCAGAGAGTGATTGAAAGGTGCGACACACTGGGGCTGGGAAAGACAATATTCCATCTCACTGAGTCAGAGAGTGATTGAAAGGTGCGACACACTGGGGCTGGGAAAGACAATATTCCATCTGACTGAGTCAGAGAGTGATTGAAAGGTGCGACACACTGGGTCTGGGAAAGACAATATTCCATCTCACTGAGTCAGAGAGTGATTGAAAGGTGCTACACACTGGGGCTGGGAAAGACAATATTCCATCTCACTGAGTCAGAGAGTGATTGAAAGGTGCGACACACTGGGGCTGGGAAAGACAATATTCCATCTCACTGAGTCCGAGAGTGATTGAAAGGTGCGACACACTGGGGCTGGGAAAGACAATATTCCATCTGACTGAGTCAGAGAGTGATTGAAAGGTGCGACACACTGGGGCTGGGAAAGACAATATTCCATCTCACTGAGTCAGAGAGTGATTGAAAGGTGCGACACAGTGGGGCTGGGAAAGACAATATTCCATCTCACTGAGTCAGAGAGAGATTGAAAGGTGCGACACACTGGGGCTGGGAAAGACAATATTCCATCTGACTGAGTCAGAGAGTGATTGAAAGGTGCTACACACTGGGGCTGGGAAAGACAATATTCAATCTCACTGAGTCAGAGAGTGATTGAAAGATGCGTCACACTGGGGCTGGGAAAGACAATATTCCATCTGACTGAGTCAGAGAGTGATTGAAAGGTGCGACACACTGGGGCTGGGAAAGACAATATTCCATCTCACTGAGTCAGAGAGTGATTGAAAGGTGCGACACACTGGGGCTGGGAAAGACAATATTCCATCTGACTGAGTCAGAGAGTGATTGAAAGGTGCGACACACTGGGGCTGGGAAAGACAATATTCCATCTGACTGAGTCAGAGAGTGATTGAAAGGTGCGACACACTGGGGCTGGGAAAGACAATATTCCATCTGACTGAGTCAGAGAGTGATTGAAAGGTGCGACACACTGGGGCTGGGAAAGACAATATTCAATCTCACTGAGTCAGAGAGTGATTGAAAGGTGCGACACACTGGGGCTGGGAAAGACAATATTCCATCTCACTGAGTCAGAGAGTGATTGAAAGGTGCGACACACTGGGGCTGGGAAAGACAATATTCAATCTCACTGAGTCAGAGAGTGATTGAAAGGTGCGTCACACTGGGGCTGGGAAAGACAATATTCCATCTGACTGAGTCAGAGAGTGATTGAAAGGTGCGACACACTGGGGCTGGGAAAGACAATATTCCATCTCACTGAGTCAGAGAGTGATTGAAAGGTGCGACACACTGGGGCTGGGAAAGACAATATTCCATCTCACTGAGTCAGAGAGTGATTGAAAGGTGCGACACACTGGGGCTGGGAAAGACAATATTCCATCTGACTGAGTCAGAGAGTGATTGAAAGGTGCGACACACTGGGGCTGGGAAAGACAATATTCCATCTGACTGAGTCAGAGAGTGATTGAAAGGTGCGACACACTGGGGCTGGGAAAGACAATATTCCATCTCACTGAGTCAGAGAGTGATTGAAAGGTGCGACACACTGGGGCTGGGAAAGACAATATTCCATCTCACTGAGTCAGAGAGAGATTGAAAGGTGCGACACACTGGGGCTGGGAAAGACAATATTCCATCTCACTGAGTCAGAGAGTGATTGAAAGGTGCGACACACTGGGGCTGGGAAAGACAATATTCCATCTGACTGAGTCACAGAGTGATTGAAAGGTGCGACACACTGGGGCTGGGAAAGACAATATTCTATCTGACTGAGTCAGAGAGTGATTGAAAGGTGCGACACACTGGGGCTGGGAAAGACAATATTAAATCTCACTGAGTCAGAGAGTGATTGAAAGGTGCGACACACTGGGGCTGGGAAAGACAATATTCCATCTCACTGAGTCAGAGAGTGATTGAAAGGTGCGACACACTGGGGCTGGGAAAGACAATATTCCATCTCACTGAGTCAGAGAGTGATTGAAAGGTGCGACACACTGGGGCTGGGAAAGACAATATTCCATCTGACTGAGTCAGAGAGTGATTGAAAGGTGCGACACACTGGGGCTGGGAAAGACAATATTCCATCTCACTGAGTCAGAGTGAGATTGAAAGGTGCGACACACTGGGGCTGGGAAAGACAATATTCCATCTGACTGAGTCAGAGAGTGATTGAAAGGTGCGACACACTGGGGCTGGGAAAGACAATATTCCAGCTCACTGAGTCAGAGAGTGATTGAAAGGTGTGACACACTGGGGCTGGGAAAGACAATATTCCATCTGACTGAGTCAGAGAGTGATTGAAAGGTGCGACACACTGGGGCTGGGAAAGACAATATTCCATCTGACTGAGTCAGAGACTGATTGAAAGGTGCGACACACTGGGGCTGGGAAAGACAATATTCCATCTCACTGAGTCAGAGAGTGATTGAATGGTGCGACACACTCGGGCTGGGAAAGACAATATTCCATCTCACTGAGTCAGAGAGAGATTGAAAGGTGCGACACACTGGGGCTGGGAAAGACAATATTCCATCTCACTGAGTCAGAGAGTGATTGAAAGGTGCGACACACTGGGGCTGGGAAAGACAGTATTCCATCTGACTGAGTCAGAGAGTGATTGAAAGGTGCGACACACTGGGGCTGGGAAAGACAATATTCCAGCTCACTGAGTCAGAGAGTGATTGAAAGGTGCGACACACTGGGGCTGGGAAAGACAATATTCCATCTCACTGAGTCAGAGAGTGATTGAAAGGTGCGACACACTGGGGCTGGGAAAGACAATATTCCATCTCACTGAGTCAGAGAGTGATTGAAAGGTGCGACACACTGGGGCTGGGAAAGACAATATTCCATCTCACTGAGTCAGAGAGTGATTGAAAGGTGCGACACACTGGGGCTGGGAAAGACAATATTCCATCTCACTGAGTCAGAGAGTGATTGAAAGGTGCGACACACTGGGGCTGGGAAAGACAATATTCCATCTCACTGAGTCAGAGAGTGATTGAAAGGTGCGACAAACTGGGGCTGGGAAAGACAATATTCCATCTCACTGAGTCAGAGAGTGATTGAAAGGTGCGACACACTGGGGCTGGGAAAGACAATATTCCATCTCACTGAGTCAGAGAGTGATTGAAAGGTGCTACACACTGGGGCTGGGAAAGACAATATTCCATCTCACTGAGTCAGAGAGTGATTGAAAGGTGCGACACACTGGGGCTGGGAAAGACAATATTCCATCTCACTGAGTCCGAGAGTGATTGAAAGGTGCGACACACTGGGGCTGGGAAAGACAATATTCCATCTGACTGAGTCAGAGAGTGATTGAAAGGTGCGACACACTGGGGCTGGGAAAGACAATATTCCATCTCACTGAGTCAGAGAGTGATTGAAAGGTGCGACACAGTGGGGCTGGGAAAGACAATATTCCATCTCACTGAGTCAGAGAGAGATTGAAAGGTGCGACACACTGGGGCTGGGAAAGACAATATTCCATCTGACTGAGTCAGAGAGTGATTGAAAGGTGCTACACACTGGGGCTGGGAAAGACAATATTCAATCTCACTGAGTCAGAGAGTGATTGAAAGATGCGTCACACTGGGGCTGGGAAAGACAATATTCCATCTGACTGAGTCAGAGAGTGATTGAAAGGTGCGACACACTGGGGCTGGGAAAGACAATATTCCATCTCACTGAGTCAGAGAGTGATTGAAAGGTGCGACACACTGGGGCTGGGAAAGACAATATTCCATCTGACTGAGTCAGAGAGTGATTGAAAGGTGCGACACACTGGGGCTGGGAAAGACAATATTCCATCTGACTGAGTCAGAGAGTGATTGAAAGGTGCGACACACTGGGGCTGGGAAAGACAATATTCCATCTGACTGAGTCAGAGAGTGATTGAAAGGTGCGACACACTGGGGCTGGGAAAGACAATATTCAATCTCACTGAGTCAGAGAGTGATTGAAAGGTGCGACACACTGGGGCTGGGAAAGACAATATTCCATCTCACTGAGTCAGAGAGTGATTGAAAGGTGCGACACACTGGGGCTGGGAAAGACAATATTCAATCTCACTGAGTCAGAGAGTGATTGAAAGGTGCGTCACACTGGGGCTGGGAAAGACAATATTCCATCTGACAGAGTCAGAGAGTGATTGAAAGGTGCGACACACTGGGGCTGGGAAAGACAATATTCCATCTCACTGAGTCAGAGAGTGATTGAAAGGTGCGACACACTGGGGCTGGGAAAGACAATATTCCATCTCACTGAGTCAGAGAGTGATTGAAAGGTGCGACACACTGGGGCTGGGAAAGACAATATTCCATCTGACTGAGTCAGAGAGTGATTGAAAGGTGCGACACACTGGGGCTGGGAAAGACAATATTCCATCTGACTGAGTCAGAGAGTGATTGAAAGGTGCGACACACTGGGGCTGGGAAAGACAATATTCCATCTCACTGAGTCAGAGAGTGATTGAAAGGTGCGACACACTGGGGCTGGGAAAGACAATATTCCATCTCACTGAGTCAGAGAGAGATTGAAAGGTGCGACACACTGGGGCTGGGAAAGACAATATTCCATCTCACTGAGTCAGAGAGTGATTGAAAGGTGCGACACACTGGGGCTGGGAAAGACAATATTCCATCTGACTGAGTCACAGAGTGATTGAAAGGTGCGACACACTGGGGCTGGGAAAGACAATATTCTATCTGACTGAGTCAGAGAGTGATTGAAAGGTGCGACACACTGGGGCTGGGAAAGACAATATTAAATCTCACTGAGTCAGAGAGTGATTGAAAGGTGCGACACACTGGGGCTGGGAAAGACAATATTCCATCTCACTGAGTCAGAGAGTGATTGAAAGGTGCGACACACTGGGGCTGGGAAAGACAATATTCCATCTCACTGAGTCAGAGAGTGATTGAAAGGTGCGACACACTGGGGCTGGGAAAGACAATATTCCATCTGACTGAGTCAGAGAGTGATTGAAAGGTGCGACACACTGGGGCTGGGAAAGACAATATTCCATCTCACTGAGTCAGAGTGAGATTGAAAGGTGCGACACACTGGGGCTGGGAAAGACAATATTCCATCTGACTGAGTCAGAGAGTGATTGAAAGGTGCGACACACTGGGGCTGGGAAAGACAATATTCCAGCTCACTGAGTCAGAGAGTGATTGAAAGGTGTGACACACTGGGGCTGGGAAAGACAATATTCCATCTGACTGAGTCAGAGAGTGATTGAAAGGTGCGACACACTGGGGCTGGGAAAGACAATATTCCATCTGACTGAGTCAGAGACTGATTGAAAGGTGCGACACACTGGGGCTGGGAAAGACAATATTCCATCTCACTGAGTCAGAGAGTGATTGAATGGTGCGACACACTCGGGCTGGGAAAGACAATATTCCATCTCACTGAGTCAGAGAGAGATTGAAAGGTGCGACACACTGGGGCTGGGAAAGACAATATTCCATCTCACTGAGTCAGAGAGTGATTGAAAGGTGCGACACACTGGGGCTGGGAAAGACAGTATTCCATCTGACTGAGTCAGAGAGTGATTGAAAGGTGCGACACACTGGGGCTGGGAAAGACAATATTCCAGCTCACTGAGTCAGAGAGTGATTGAAAGGTGCGACACACTGGGGCTGGGAAAGACAATATTCCATCTCACTGAGTCAGAGAGTGATTGAAAGGTGCGACACACTGGGGCTGGGAAAGACAATATTCCATCTCACTGAGTCAGAGAGTGATTGAAAGGTGCGACACACTGGGGCTGGGAAAGACAATATTCCATCTCACTGAGTCAGAGAGTGATTGAAAGGTGCGACACACTGGGGCTGCGAAAGACAATATTCCATCTCACTGAGTCAGAGAGTGATTGAAAGGTGCGACACACTGGGGCTGGGAAAGACAATATTCCATCTCACTGAGTCAGAGAGTGATTGAAAGGTGCGACAAACTGGGGCTGGGAAAGACAATATTCCATCTCACTGAGTCAGAGAGTGATTGAAAGGTGCGACACACTGGGGCTGGGAAAGACAATATTCCAGCTCACTGAGTCAGAGAGTGATTGAAAGGTGCGACACACTGGGGCTGGGAAAGACAATATTCCATCTCACTGAGTCAGAGAGTGATTGAAAGGTGCGACACACTGGGGCTGGGAAAGACAATATTCCATCTCACTGAGTCAGAGAGTGATTGAAAGGTGCGACACACTGGGGCTGGGAAAGACAATATTCCATCTGACTGAGTCAGAGAGTGATTGAAAGGTGCGACACACTGGGGCTGGGAAAGACAATATTCCAGCTCACTGAGTCAGAGAGTGATTGAAAGGTGCTACACACTGGGGCTGGGAAAGACAATATTCCATCTCACTGAGTCAGAGAGTGATTGAAAGGTGCGACACACTGGGGCTGGGAAAGACAATATTCCATCTCACTGAGTCAGAGAGTGATTGAAAGGTGCGACACACTGGGGCTGGGAAAGACAATATTCCATCTGACTGAGTCAGAGAGTGATTGAAAGGTGCGACACACTGGGGCTGGGAAAGACAATATTCCATCTCACTGAGTCAGAGAGTGATTGAAAGGTGCGACACACTGGGGCTGGGAAAGACAATATTCCAGCTCACTGAGTCAGAGAGTGATTGAAAGGTGCGACACACTGGGGCTGGGAAAGACAATATTCCATCTCACTGAGTCAGAGAGTGATTGAAAGGTGCGACACACTGGGGCTGGGAAAGATAATATTCCATCTCACTGAGTCAGAGAGTGATTGAAAGGTGCGACACACTGGGGCTGGGAAAGACAATATTCCATCTGACTGAGTCAGAGAGAGATTGAAAGGTGCGACACACTGGGGCTGGGAAAGACAATATTCCATCTGACTGAGTCAGAGAGTGATTGAAAGGTGCGTCACACTGGGGCTGGGAAAGACAATATTCCATCTGACTGAGTCAGAGAGTGATTGAAAGGTGCGACACACTGGG
This sequence comes from Scyliorhinus torazame, assembly GCF_047496885.1. Classification (NCBI taxonomy): domain Eukaryota; kingdom Metazoa; phylum Chordata; class Chondrichthyes; order Carcharhiniformes; family Scyliorhinidae; genus Scyliorhinus; species Scyliorhinus torazame. The sequence goes on along the minus strand of NC_092710.1, from coordinate 350,867,218 downwards.
GCTGGGAAAGACAATATTCCATCTGACTGAGTCAGAGAGTGATTGAAAGGTGCGACACACTGGGGCTGGGAAAGACAATATTCCATCTCACTGAGTCAGAGAGTGATTGAAAGGTGCGACACACTGGGGCTGGGAAAGACAATATTCCATCTCACTGAGTCAGAGAGTGATTGAAAGGTGCGACACACTGGGGCTGGGAAAGACAATATTCCATCTGACTGAGTCAGAGAGAGATTGAAAGGTGCGACACACTGGGGCTGGGAAAGACAATATTCCATCTGACTGAGTCAGAGAGTGATTGAAAGGTGCGACACACTGGGGCTGGGAAAGACAATATTCCATCTCACTGAGTCAGAGAGTGATTGAAAGGTGCGACACACTGGGACTGGGAAAGACAATATTCCATCTCACTGAGTCAGAGAGTGATTGAAAGGTGCGACACACTGGGGCTGGGAAAGACAATATTCCATCTCACTGAGTCAGAGAGTGATTGAAAGGTGCGACACACTGGGGCTGGGAAAGACAATATTCCATCTCACTGAGTCAGAGAGTGATTGAAAGGTGCGACACACTGGGGCTGGGAAAGACAATATTCCATCTGACTGAGTCAGAGAGTGATTGAAAGGTGCGACACACTGGGGCTGGGAAAGACAATATTCCATCTGACTGAGTCAGAGAGTGATTGAAAGGTGCGACACACAGGGGCTGGGAAAGACAATATTCCATCTGACTGAGTCAGAGAGAGATTGAAAGGTGCGACACACTGGGGCTGGGAAAGACAATATTCCATCTCACTGAGTCAGAGAGTGAATGAAAGGTGCGACACACTGGGGCTGGGAAAGACAATATTCCAGCTCACTGAGTCAGAGAGTGATTGAAAGGTGCGACACACTGGGGCTGGGAAAGACAATATTCCATCTGACTGAGTCAGAGCGTGATTGAAAGGTGCGACACACTGGGGCTGGGAAAGACAATATTCCATCTGACTGAGTCAGAGAGTGATTGAAAGGTGCGACACACTGGGGCTGGGAAAGACAATATTCCATCTGACTGAGTCAGAGAGTGATTGAAAGGTGCGACACACTGGGGCTGGGAAAGACAATATTCCATCTCACTGAGTCAGAGAGTGATTGAAAGGTGCGACACACTGGGGCTGGGAAAGACAATATTCCATCTCACTGAGTCAGAGAGTGATTGAAAGGTGCCACACACTGGGGCTGGGAAAGACAATATTCCATCTCACTGAGTCAGAGAGTGATTGAAAGGTGCCACACACTGGGGCTGGGAAAGACAATATTCCATCTCACTGAGTCAGAGAGTGATTGAAAGGTGCGACACACTGGGGCTGGGAAAGACAATATTCCATCTGACTGAGTCAGAGAGTGATTGAAAGGTGCGACACACTGGGGCTGGGAAAGACAATATTCCATCTGACTGAGTCAGAGAGTGATTGAAAGGTGCGACACACTGGGGCTGGGAAAGACAATATTCCATCTCACTGAGTCAGAGAGTGATTGAAAGGTGCGACACACTGGGGCTGGGAAAGACAATATTCCATCTCACTGAGTCAGAGGGTGATTGAAAGGTGCGACACACTGGGGCTGGGAAAGACAATATTCTATCTGACTGAGTCAGAGAGTGATTGAAAGGTGCGACACACTGGGGCTGGGAAAGACAATATTCCAGCTCACTGAGTCAGAGGGTGATTGAAAGGTGCGACACACTGGGGCTGGGAAAGACAATATTCCATCTGACTGAGTCAGAGAGTGATTGAAAGGTGCGACACACTGGAGCTGGGAAAGACAATATTCCATCTGACTGAGTCAGAGAGTGATTGAAAGGTGCGACACACTGGGGCTGGGAAAGACAATATTCCATCTGACTGAGTCAGAGAGTGATTGAAAGGTGCGACACACTGGGGCTGGGAAAGACAATATTCTATCTGACTGAGTCAGAGAGTGATTGAAAGGTGCGACACACTGGGGCTGGGAAAGACAATATTCCAGCTCACTGAGTCAGAGGGTGATTGAAAGGTGCGACACACTGGGGCTGGGAAAGACAATATTCCATCTGACTGAGTCACAGAGTGATTGAAAGGTGCGACACACTGGAGCTGGGAAAGACAATATTCCATCTGACTGAGTCAGAGAGTGATTGAAAGGTGCGACACACTGGGGCTGGGAAAGACAATATTCCATCTCACTGAGTCAGAGAGTGATTGAAAGGTGCGACACACTGGGGCTGGGAAAGACAATATTCCATCTCACTGAGTCAGAGAGTGATTGAAAGGTGCGACACACTGGGGCTGGGAAAGACAATATTCCATCTGACTGAGTCAGAGAGAGATTGAAAGGTGCGACACACTGGGGCTGGGAAAGACAATATTCCATCTGACTGAGTCAGAGAGTGATTGAAAGGTGCGACACACTGGGGCTGGGAAAGACAATATTCCATCTCACTGAGTCAGAGAGTGATTGAAAGGTGCGACACACTGGGACTGGGAAAGACAATCTTCCATCTCACTGAGTCAGAGAGTGATTGAAAGGTGCGACACACTGGGGCTGGGAAAGACAATATTCCATCTCACTGAGTCAGAGAGTGATTGAAAGGTGCGACACACTGGGGCTGGGAAAGACAATATTCCATCTGACTGAGTCAGAGAGTGATTGAAAGGTGCGACACACTGGGGCTGGGAAAGACAATATTCCATCTGACTGAGTCAGAGAGTGATTGAAAGGTGCGACACACTGGGGCTGGGAAAGACAATATTCCATCTGACTGAGTCAGAGAGTGATTGAAAGGTGCGACACACTGGGGCTGGGAAAGACAATATTCCATCTGACTGAGTCAGAGAGAGATTGAAAGGTGCGACACACTGGGGCTGGGAAAGACAATATTCCATCTCACTGAGTCAGAGAGTGATTGAAAGGTGCGACACACTGGGGCTGGGAAAGACAATATTCCATCTCACTGAGTCAGAGAGTGATTGAAAGGTGCGACACACTGGGGCTGGGAAAGACAATATTCCATCTGACTGAGTCAGAGAGTGATTGAAAGGTGCGACACACTGGGGCTGGGAAAGACAATATTCCATCTGACTGAGTCAGAGAGTGATTGAAAGGTGCGACACACTGGGGCTGGGAAAGACAATATTCCATCTCACTGAGTCAGAGAGTGATTGAAAGGTGCGACACACTGGGGCTGGGAAAGACAATATTCCATCTGACTGAGTCAGAGAGTGATTGAAAGGTGCCACACACTGGGGCTGGGAAAGACAATATTCCATCTCACTGAGTCAGAGAGTGATTGAAAGGTGCCACACACTGGGGCTGGGAAAGACAATATTCCATCTCACTGAGTCAGAGAGTGATTGAAAGGTGCGACACACTGGGGCTGGGAAAGACAATATTCCATCTGACTGAGTCAGAGAGTGATTGAAAGGTGCGACACACTGGGGCTGGGAAAGACAATATTCCATCTGACTGAGTCAGAGAGTGATTGAAAGGTGCGACACACTGGGGCTGGGAAAGACAATATTCCATCTCACTGAGTCAGAGAGTGATTGAAAGGTGCGACACACTGGGGCTGGGAAAGACAATATTCCATCTCACTGAGTCAGAGGGTGATTGAAAGGTGCGACACACTGGGGCTGGGAAAGACAATATTCCAGCTCACTGAGTCAGAGGGTGATTGAAAGGTGCGACACACTGGGGCTGGGAAAGACAATATTCCATCTGACTGAGTCAGAGAGTGATTGAAAGGTGCGACACACTGGAGCTGGGAAAGACAATATTCCATCTGACTGAGTCAGAGAGTGATTGAAAGGTGCGACACACTGGGGCTGGGAAAGACAATATTCCATCTGACTGAGTCAGAGAGTGATTGAAAGGTGCGACACACTGGGGCTGGGAAAGACAATATTCTATCTGACTGAGTCAGAGAGTGATTGAAAGGTGCGACACACTGGGGCTGGGAAAGACAATATTCCAGCTCACTGAGTCAGAGGGTGATTGAAAGGTGCGACACACTGGGGCTGGGAAAGACAATATTCCATCTGACTGAGTCACAGAGTGATTGAAAGGTGCGACACACTGGAGCTGGGAAAGACAATATTCCATCTGACTGAGTCAGAGAGTGATTGAAAGGTGCGACACACTGGGGCTGGGAAAGACAATATTCCATCTGACTGAGTCAGAGAGTGATTGAAAGGTGCGATACACTGGGGCTGGGAATGACAATATTCCAGCTCACTGAGTCAGAGAGTGATTGAAAGGTGCGACACACTGGGGCTGGGAAAGACAATATTCCATCTCACTGAGTCAGAGAGTGATTGAAAGGTGCGACACACTGGGGCTGGGAAAGACAATATTCCATCTGACTGAGTCAGAGAGTGATTGAAAGGTGCGACACACTGGGGCTGGGAAAGACAATATTCCATCTCACTGAGTCAGAGAGTGATTGAAAGGTGCGACACACTGGGGCTGGGAAAGACAATATTCCATCTCACTGAGTCAGAGAGTGATTGAAAGGTGCGACACACTGGGGCTGGGAAAGACAATATTCCATCTGACTGAGTCAGAGAGTGATTGAAAGGTGCGACACACTGGGGCTGGGAAAGACAATATTCCATCTCACTGAGTCAGAGAGTGATTGAAAGGTGCGACACACTGGGGCTGGGAAAGACAATATTCCATCTGACTGAGTCAGAGAGTGATTGAAAGGTGCGACACACTGGGGCTGGGAAAGACAATATTCCATTTCACTGAGTCAGAGAGTGATTGAAAGGTGCGACACACTGGGGCTGGGAAAGACAGTATTCCATCTGACTGAGTCAGAGAGTGATTGAAAGGTGCGACACACTGGGGCTGGGAAAGACAGTATTCCATCTGACTGAGTCAGAGAGTGATTGAAAGGTGCGACACACTGGGGCTGGGAAAGACAATATTCCAGCTCACTGAGTCAGAGAGTGATTGAAAGGTGTGACACACTGGGGCTGTGAAAGACAATATTCCATCTGACTGAGTCAGAGAGTGATTGAAAGGTGCGACACACTGGGGCTGGGAAAGACAATATTCCATCTGACTGAGTCAGAGACTGATTGAAAGGTGCGACACACTGGGGCTGGGAAAGACAATATTCCATCTCACTGAGTCAGAGAGTGATTGAAAGGTGCGACACACTGGGGCTGGGAAAGACAATATTCCATCTCACTGAGTCAGAGAGAGATTGAAAGGTGCGACACACTGGGGCTGGGAAAGACAATATTCCATCTCACTGAGTCAGAGAGTGATAGAAAGGTGCGACACACTGGGGCTGGGAAAGACAATATTCCATCTGACTGAGTCAGAGAGAGATTGAAAGGTGCGACACACTGGGGCTGGGAAAGACAATATTCCATCTGACTGAGTCAGAGAGTGATTGAAAGGTGCGACACACTGGGGCTGGGAAAGACAATATTCCATCTGACTGAGTCAGAGAGTGATTGAAAGGTGCGACACACTGGGGCTGGTAAAGACAATATTCCATCTGACTGAGTCAGAGAGTGATTGAAAGGTGCGACACACTGGGGCTGGGAAAGACAATATTCCATCTGACTGAGTCAGAGAGTGATTGAAAGGTGCGACACACTGGGGCTGGGAAAGACAATATTCCATCTGACTGAGTCAGAGAGTGATTGAAAGGTGCGACACACTGGGGCTGGTAAAGACAATATTCCATCTGACTGAGTCAGAGAGTGATTGAAAGGTGCGACACACTGGGGCTGGGAAAGACAATATTCCATCTGACTGAGTCAGAGAGTGATTGAAAGGTGCGACACACTGGGGCTGGGAAAGACAATATTCCATCTGACTGAGTCAGAGAGTGATTGAAAGGTGCGACACACTGGGGCTGGGAAAGACAATATTCCATCTGACTGAGTCAGAGAGTGATTGAAAGGTGCGACACACTGGGGCTGGGAAAGACAGTATTCCATCTGACTGAGTCAGAGAGTGATTGAAAGGTGCGACACACTGGGGCTGGGAAAGACAATATTCCATCTGACTGAGTCAGAGAGTGATTGAAAGGTGCGACACACTGGGGCTGGGAAAGACAATATTCCATCTGACTGAGTCAGAGAGAGATTGAAAGGTGCGACACACTGGGGCTGGGAAAGACAATATTCCATCTCACTGAGTCAGAGAGTGATTTAAAGGTGCAACACACTGGGACTGGGAAAGACAATATTCCATCTGACTGAGTCAGAGAGTGATTGAAAGGTGCGACACACTGGGGCTGGGAAAGACAATATTCCATCTCACTGAGTCAGAGAGTGATTTAAAGGTGCAACACACTGGGACTGGGAAAGACAATATTCCATCTGACTGAGTCAGAGAGTGATTGAAAGGTGCGACACACTGGGGCTGGGAAAGACAATATTCCATCTCACTGAGTCAGAGAGTGATTGAAAGGTGCGACACACTGGGGCTGGGAAAGACAATATTCCATCTGACTGAGTCAGAGAGTGATTGAAAGGTGCGACACACTGGGGCTGGGAAAGACAATATTCCAGCTCACTGAGTCAGAGAGAGATTGAAAGGTGCGACACACTGGGGCTGGGAAAGACAATATTCCATCTGACTGAGTCAGAGAGTGATTGAAAGGTGCGACACACTGGGGCTGGGAAAGACAATATTCCATCTCACTGAGTCAGAGAGTGATTGAAAGGTGCGACACACTGGGACTGGGAAAGACAATATTCCATCTGACTGAGTCAGAGAGTGATTGAAAGGTGCGACACACTGGGGCTGGGAAAGACAATATTCCATCTCACTGAGTCAGAGAGTGATTGAAAGGTGCGACACACTGGGGCTGGGAAAGACAATATTCCATCTCACTGAGTCAGAGAGTGATTGAAAGGTGCGACACACTGGGACTGGGAAAGACAATATTCCATCTGACTGAGTCAGAGAGTGATTGAAAGGTGCGACACACTGGGGCTGGGAAAGACAATATTCCATCTCACTGAGTCAGAGAGTGATTGAAAGGTGCGACACACTGGGGCTGGGAAAGACAATATTCCATCTGACTGAGTCAGAGAGTGATTTAAAGGTGCAACACACTGGGGCTGGGAAAGACAATATTCCAGCTCACTGAATCAGAGAGTGATTGAAAGGTGCGACACACTGGGGCTGGGAAAGACAATATTCCATCTCACTGAGTCAGAGACTGATTGAAAGGTGCGACACACTGGGGCTGGGAAAGACAATATTCCATCTGACTGAGTCAGAGAGTGATTGAAAGGTGCGACATACTGGGGCTGGGAAAGACAATATTCCATCTGACTGAGTCAGAGAGTGATTGAAAGGTGCGACACACTGGGGCTGGGAAAGACAATATTCCATCTCACTGAGTCAGAGAGTGATTGAAAGGTGCGACACACTGGGGCTGGGAAAGACAATATTCCATCTGACTGAGTCAGAGAGTGATTGAAAGGTGCGACACATTGGGGCTGGGAAAGACAATATTCCATCTGACTGAGTCAGAGAGTGATTGAAAGGTGCGACACACTTGGGCTGGGAAAGACAATATTCCATCTCACTGAGTCAGAGAGTGATTGAAAGGTGCGACACACTGGGGCTGGGAAAGACAATATTCCATCTCACTGAGTCAGAGAGTGATTGAAAGGTGCGACACACTGGGGCTGGGAAAGACAATATTCCATCTGACTGAGTCAGAGAGTGATTGAAAGGTGCGACACACTGGGGCTAGGAAAGACAATATTCCATCTCACTGAGTCAGAGAGTGATTGAAAGGTGCGACACACTGGGGCTGGGAAAGACAATATTCCATCGGACTGAGTCAGAGAGTGATTGAAAGGTGCGACACACTGGGGCTGGGAAAGACAATATTCCATCTGACTGAGTCAGAGAGTGATTGAAAGGTGCGACACACTGGGGCTGGGAAAGACAATATTCCATCTGACTGAGTCAGAGAGTGATTGAAAGGTGCGACACACTGGGGCTGGGAAAGACAATATTCCATCTCACTGAGTCAGAGAGTGATTGAAAGGTGCGACACACTGGGGCTGGGAAAGACAATATTCCATCTGACTGAATCAGAGAGTGATTGAAAGGTGCGACACACTGGGGCTGGGAAAGACAATATTCCATCTGACTGAGTCAGAGAGTGATTGAAAGGTGCGACACACTGGGGCTGGGAAAGACAGTATTCCATCTGACTGAGTCAGAGAGTGATTGAAAGGTGCGACACACTGGGGCTGGGAAAGACAATATTCCATCTGACTGAGTCAGAGAGTGATTGAAAGGTGCGACACACTGGGGCTGGGAAAGACAATATTCCATCTCACTGAGTCAGAGAGTGATTGAAAGGTGCGACACACTGGGGCTGGGAAAGACAATATTCCATCTGACTGAGTCAGAGAGTGATTGAAAGGTGCGACACACTGGGGCTGGGAAAGACAATATTCCATCTGACTGAGTCAGAGAGTGATTGAAAGGTGCGACACACTGGGGCTGGGAAAGACAATATTCCATCTCACTGAGTCAGAGAGTGATTGAAAGGTGCGACACACTGGGGCTGGGAAAGACAATATTCCATCTCACTGAGTCAGAGAGTGATTGAAAGGTGCGACACACTGGGGCTGGGAAAGACAATATTCCATCTGACTGAGTCAGAGAGTGATTGAAAGGTGCGACAAACTGGGGCTGGGAAAGACAATATTCCATCTCACTGAGTCAGAGAGTGATTGAAAGGTGCGACACACTGGGGCTGGGAAAGACAATATTCCATCTGACTGAGTCAGAGAGTGATTGAAAGGTGCGACACACTGGGGCTGGGAAAGACAATATTCCATCTCACTGAGTCAGAGAGTGATTGAAAGGTGCGACACACTGGGGCTGGGAAAGACAATATTCCATCTCACTGAGTCAGAGAGTGATTGAAAGGTGCGACACACTGGGGCTGGGAAAGACAATATTCCATCTGACTGAGTCAGAGAGTGATTGAAAGGTGCGACACACTGGGGCTGGGAAAGACAATATTCCATCTCACTGAGTCAGAGAGTGATTGAAAGGTGCGACACACTGGGGCTGGGAAAGACAATATTCCATCTCACTGAGTCAGAGAGTGATTGAAAGGTGCGACACACTGGGGCTGGGAAAGACAATATTCCAGCTCACTGAGTCAGAGAGAGATTGAAAGGTGCGACACACTGGGGCTGGGAAAGACAATATTCCATCTCACTGAGTCAGAGAGTGATTGAAAGGTGCGACACACTGGGGCTGGGAAAGACAATATTCCATCTGACTGAGTCAGAGAGAGATTGAAAGGTGCGACACACTGGGGCTGGGAAAGACAATATTCCATCTGACTGAGTCAGAGACTGATTGAAAGGTGCGACACACTGGGGCTGGGAAAGACAATATTCCATCTGACTGAGTCAGAGAGTGATTGAAAGGTGCGACACACTGGGGCTGGGAAAGACAATATTCCATCTCACTGAGTCAGAGAGTGATTGAAAGGTGCGACACACTGGGGCTGGGAAAGACAATATTCCATCTCACTGAGTCAGAGAGTGATTGAAAGGTGCGACACACTGGGGCTGGGAAAGACAATATTCCATCTCACTGAGTCAGAGAGTGATTGAAAGGTGCGACACACTGGGGCTGGGAAAGACAATATTCCATCTGACTGAGTCAGAGAGTGATTGAAAGGTGCTACACACTGGGGCTGGGAAAGACAATATTCCATCTCACTGAGTCAGAGAGTGATTGAAAGGTGCGACACACTGGGGCTGGGAAAGGCAATATTCCATCTGACTGAGTCAGAGAGTGATTGAAAGGTGCGACACACTGGGGCTGGGAAAGACAATATTCCATCTGACTGAGTCAGAGACTGATTGAAAGGTGCGACACACTGGGGCTGGGAAAGACAATATTCCATCTCACTGAGTCAGAGACTGATTGAAAGGAGCGACACACTGGGGCTGGGAAAGACAATATTCCATCTCACTGAGTCAGAGAGTGATTGAAAGGTGCGACACACTGGGGCTGGGAAAGGCAATATTCCATCTGACTGAGTCAGAGAGTGATTGAAAGGTGCGACACACTGGGGCTGGGAAAGGCAATATTCCATCTCACTGAGTCAGAGAGTGATTGAAAGGTGCGACACACTGGGGCTGGGAAAGGCAATATTCCATCTGACTGAGTCAGAGAGTGATTGAAAGGTGCTACACACTGGGGCTGGGAAAGACAATATTCCATCTGACTGAGTCAGAGAGTGATTGAAAGGTGCGACACACTGGGGCTGGGAAAGGCAATATTCCATCTGACTGAGTCAGAGAGTGATTGAAAGGTGCGACACACTGGGGCTGGGAAAGACAATATTCCATCTGACTGAGTCAGAGAGTGATTGAAAGGTGCGACACACTGGGGCTGGGAAAGACAGTATTCCATCTCACTGAGTCAGAGAGTGATTGAAAGGTGCGACACACTGGGGCTGGGAAAGACAATATTCCATCTCACTGAGTCAGAGAGTGATTGAAAGGTGCGACACACTGGGGCTGGGAAAGACAATATTCCGGATGGGTTGGTCAGTTGTGGATGTCTGGTGGTAGTAAGCATGCCACAGACTGAGTATAAAGTGGGGAATGTACAGAGACTTCATGAGTTAAAGGCTCATACAGCTTAGATTTCCAGAGTAAATGGTGTTACCTCTGTCACAACAAAACAGTTCGAAATGCCGGCATAATTTGCGGTTTCCTGCAAACACGGCTCTCTAAATCCATAGGCAAACTTCAGCAAACACAGTCTGTGAACTCACATATAAACTATAGCAAACACAGTCTGTGAACTCACATATAAACTATAGCAAACACAGTCTGTGAACTCACATTGAAACTACAGCAAACACAGCCTATGAACTCACATTGAAACTACAGCAAACACAGTCAGTGAACTCACATTGAAACTACAGCAAGCACAGTCTGTGAAGTCACATTGAAACTACAGCAAACACAGTCTGTGAACTCACATTGAAACTACAGCAAACACAGTCTGTGAACTCACATATAAACTATAGCAAACACAGCCTGTGAACTCACATGGAAACTACAGCAAACACAGTCTGTGAACTCACATTGAAACTACAGCAAACACAGTCTGTGAACTCACATTGAAACTACAGCAAACACAGTCTGTGAACTCACATTGAAACTACAGCAAACACAGTCAGTGAACTCACATTGAAACTACAGCAAGCACAGTCTGTGAACTCACATTGAAACTACAGCAAACACAGTCAGTGAGCTCACATTGAAACTACAGCAAACACAGCCTGTGAACTCACATTGAAACTACAGCAAACACAGCCTGTGAACTCACATTGAAACTACAGCAAACACAGCCTGTGAACTCACATTGAAAGTACAGCAAACACAGCCTGTGAACTCACATTGAAACTACAGCAAACACAGCCTGTGAACTCACATTGAAACTACAGCAAACACAGTCTGTGAACTCACATTGAAACTACAGCAAACACAGTCTGTGAACTCACATTGAAACTACAGCAAACACAGCCTGTGAACTCACTTTCAAACTACAGCAAACACAGCCTGTGAACTCACATTGAAACTACAGCAAACGCAGCCTGTGAACTCACATTGAAACTACAGCAAACACAGCCTGTGAACTCACATTGAAACTATAGCAAACACAGCCTGTGAACTCACATTGAAACTACAGCAAACACAGTCAGTGAACTCACATTGAAACTACAGCAAGCACAGACTGTGAACTCACTTTGAAACTACAGCAAACACAGCCTGTGGACTCACATTGAAACTACAGCAAACACAGACTGTGAACTCACATTGAAACTACAGCAAACACAGCCTGTGAGCTCACATTGAAACTACAGCAAACACAGCCTGTGAACTCACATTGAAACTACAGTAAACACAGCCTGTGAACTCACATTGAAACTACAGCAAACACAGCCTGTGAATTCACATTGAAACTACGGCAAACACAGCCTGTGAACTCACATTGAAACTACAGCAAATACAGCCTGTGAACTCACATTGAAACTACAGCAAACACAGCCAGAGAACTCACTTTGAAACTACAGCAAACACAGTCTGTGAACTCACATATAAACTATAGCAAACACAGCCTGTGAACTCACATTGAAACTACAGCAAACACAGCCTGTGAACTCACATTGAAACTACAGCAAACACAGCCTGAGAACTCACATTGAAACTACAGCAAACACAGCCTGTGAACTCACATTGAAACTACAGCAAACACAGCCTGTGAACTCACATTGAAACTACAGCAAACACAGCCTGTGAACTCACATTGAAACTACAGCAAACACAGCCTGTGAACTCACATTGAAACTACAGCAAACACAGCCTGAGAACTCACATTGAAACTGCAGCAAACACAGCCTGCGAACTCACATTGAAACTACAGCAAACACAGCCTGTGAACTCACATTGAAACTACAGCAAACACAGCCTGTGAACTCACATTGAAACTACAGCAAACACAGCCTGTGAACTCACATTGAAACTACAGCAAACACATCCAGTGAACTCACATTGAAACTACAGCAAACGCAGCCTGTGACCTCACATTGAAACTACAGCAAACGCAGCCTGTGAACTCACATTGAAACTACAGCAAACACAGCATGTGAACTCACATTGAAACTACAGCAAACACAGCCTGTGAACTCACATTGAAACTACAGCAAACACAGCCTGTGAACTCACATTGAAACTACAGCAAACGCAGCCTGTGAACTCACATTGAAACTACAGCAAACACAGTCTGTGAACTCACATTGAAACTACAGCAAACACAGTCTGTGAACTCACATATAAACTATAGCAAACACAGCCTGTGAACTCACATTGAAACTACAGCAAACACAGTCTGTGAACTCACATTGAAACTACAGCAAACACAGTCTGTGAACTCACATTGAAACTACAGCAAACACAGTCTGTGAACTCACATTGAAACTACAGCAAACACAGTCTGTGAACTCACATTGAAACTACAGCAAACACAGTCAGTGAACTCACATTGAAACTACAGCAAGCACAGTCTGTGAACTCACATTGAAACTACAGCAAACACAGTCAGTGAACTCACATTGAAACTACAGCAAACACAGCCTGTGAACTCACATTGAAACTACAGCAAACACAGCCTGTGAACTCACATTGAAACTACAGCAAACACAGCCTGTGAACTCACATTGAAAGTACAGCAAACACAGCCTGTGAACTCACATTGAAACTACAGCAAACACAGCCTGTGAACTCACATTGAAACTACAGCAAACACAGTCTGTGAACTCACATTGAAACTACAGCAAACACAGTCTGTGAACTCACATTGAAACTACAGCAAACACAGCCTGTGAACTCACTTTCAAACTACAGCAAACACAGCCTGTGAACTCACATTGAAACTACAGCAAATACAGCCTGTGAACTCACATTGAAACTACAGCAAACACAGCCAGTGAACTCACTTTGAAACTATAGCAAACACAGTCTGTGAACTCACATATAAACTATAGCAAACACAGCCTGTGAACTCACATTGAAACTACAGCAAACACAGCCTGTGAACTCACATTGAAACTACAGCAAACACAGCCTGAGAACTCACATTGAAACTACAGCAAACACAGCCTGTGAACTCACATTGAAACTACAGCAAACACAGCCTGTGAACTCACATTGAAACTACAGCAAACACAGCCTGTGAACTCACATTGAAACTACAGCAAACACAGCCTGTGAACTCACATTGAAAGTACAGCAAACACAGCCTGTGAACTCACATTGAAACTACAGCAAACACAGCCTGTGAACTCACATTGAAACTACAGCAAACACAGTCTGTGAACTCACATTGAAACTACAGCAAACACAGTCTGTGAACTCACATTGAAACTACAGCAAACACAGCCTGTGAACTCACTTTCAAACTACAGCAAACACTGCCTGTGAACTCACATTGAAACTACAGCAAACGCAGCCTGTGAACTCACATTGAAACTACAGCAAGCACAGCCTGTGAACTCACATTGAAACTATAGCAAACACAGCCTGTGAACTCACATTGAAACTACAGCAAACACAGTCAGTGAACTCACATTGAAACTACAGCAAGCACAGACTGTGAACTTACTTTGAAACTACAGCAAACACAGCCTGTGAACTCACATTGAAACTACAGCAAACACAGACTGTGAACTCACATTGGAACTACAGCAAACACAGCCTGTGAGCTCACATTGAAACTACAGCAAACACAGCCTGTGAACTCACATTGAAACTACAGTAAACACAGCCTGTGAACTCACATTGAAACTACAGCAAACACAGCCTGTGAACTCACATTGAAACTACAGCAAACACAGCCTGTGAACTCACATTGAAACTACAGCAAACACAGCCTGTGAACTCACATTGAAACTACAGCAAACACAGCCTGTGAACTCACATTGAAACTACAGCAAACGCAGCCTGTGAACTCACATTGAAACTACAGCAAACACAGTCTGTGAACTCACATTGAAACTACAGCAAACACAGTCTGTGAACTCACATATAAACTATAGCAAACACAGCCTGTGAACTCACATTGAAACTACAGCAAACACAGTCTGTGAAGTCACATTGAAACTACAGCAAACACAGTCTGTGAACTCACATTGAAACTACAGCAAACACAGTCTGTGAACTCACATTGAAACTACAGCAAACACAGTCTGTGAACTCACATTGAAACTACAGCAAACACAGTCAGTGAACTCACATTGAAACTACAGCAAGCACAGTCTGTGAACTCACATTGAAACTACAGCAAACACAGTCAGTGAACTCACATTGAAACTACAGCAAACACAGCCTGTGAACTCACATTGAAACTACAGCAAACACAGCCTGTGAACTCACATTGAAACTACAGCAAACACAGCCTGTGAACTCACATTGAAAGTACAGCAAACACAGCCTGTGAACTCACATTGAAACTACAGCAAACACAGCCTGTGAACTCACATTGAAACTACAGCAAACACAGTCTGTGAACTCACATTGAAACTACAGCAAACACAGTCTGTGAACTCACATTGAAACTACAGCAAACACAGCCTGTGAACTCACTTTCAAACTACAGCAAACACAGCCTGTGAACTCACATTGAAACTACAGCAAATACAGCCTGTGAACTCACATTGAAACTACAGCAAACACAGCCAGTGAACTCACTTTGAAACTATAGCAAACACAGTCTGTGAACTCACATATAAACTATAGCAAACACAGCCTGTGAACTCACATTGAAACTACAGCAAACACAGCCTGTGAACTCACATTGAAACTACAGCAAACACAGCCTGAGAACTCACATTGAAACTACAGCAAACACAGCCTGTGAACTCACATTGAAACTACAGCAAACACAGCCTGTGAACTCACATTGAAACTACAGCAAACACAGCCTGTGAACTCACATTGAAACTACAGCAAACACAGCCTGTGAACTCACATTGAAAGTACAGCAAACACAGCCTGTGAACTCACATTGAAACTACAGCAAACACAGCCTGTGAACTCACATTGAAACTACAGCAAACACAGTCTGTGAACTCACATTGAAACGACAGCAAACACAGTCTGTGAACTCACATTGAAACTACAGCAAACACAGCCTGTGAACTCACTTTCAAACTACAGCAAACACAGCCTGTGAACTCACATTGAAACTACAGCAAACGCAGCCTGTGAACTCACATTGAAACTACAGCAAGCACAGCCTGTGAACTCACATTGAAACTATAGCAAACACAGCCTGTGAACTCACATTGAAACTACAGCAAACACAGTCAGTGAACTCACATTGAAACTACAGCAAGCACAGACTGTGAACTTACTTTGAAACTACAGCAAACACAGCCTGTGAACTCACATTGAAACTACAGCAAACACAGACTGTGAACTCACATTGGAACTACAGCAAACACAGCCTGTGAGCTCACATTGAAACTACAGCAAACACAGCCTGTGAACTCACATTGAAACTACAGTAAACACAGCCTGTGAACTCACATTGAAACTACAGCAAACACAGCCTGTGAACTCACATTGAAACTACAGCAAACACAGCCTGTGAACTCACATTGAAACTACAGCAAACACAGCCTGTGAACTCACATTGAAACTACAGCAAACACAGCCTGAGAACTCACATTGAAACTACAGCAAACACAGCCTGTGAACTCACATTGAAACTACAGCAAACACATCCTGTGAACTCACATTGAAACTACAGCAAACACAGCCTGTGAACTCACATTGAAACTACAGCAAACACAGTCTGTGAGCTCACATTGAAACTACAGCAAACACATTCTGTGAACTCACATCAAAACTACAGCAAACACAGCCTGTGAACTCACTTTAAACTACAGCAAACACAGTCTGTGAACTCACATCGAAACTACAGCAAACACAGCCTGTGAACTCACTTTGAAACTACAGCAAACACAGTCTGTGAACTCACATCGAAACTACAGCAAACACAGCCTGTGAACTCACTTTGAAACTGCAGCAAAAACAGTCTGTGAGCTCACATTGAAACTACAGCAAACACAGCCTGTGAACTCACATTGAAACTAAAGCAAACACAGCCTGTGAACTCACATTGAAACTACAGCAAACACAGCCTGTGAACTCACATCGAAACTACAGCAAACACAGCCTGTGAGCTCACATTGAAACTACAGCAAACACAGCCTGTGAACTCACATTGAAACTACAGCAAACACTGCCCATGAACTCACATTGAAACTACAGCAAACACAGCCTGTGAACTCACATTGAAACTACAGCAAACACAGCCTGTGAACTCACATTGAAACTACAGCAAACACAGCCTGTGAACTCACATTGAAACTACAGCAAACACAGCCTGTGAACTCACATTGAAAGTACAGCAAACACAGCCTGTGAACTCACATTGAAACTACAGCAAACACAGCCTGTGAACTCACATTGAAACTACAGCAAACACAGCCTGTGAACTCACATTGAAACTACAGCAAACGCAGCCTGTGAACTCACATTGAAACTACAGCAAACGCAGCCTGTGAACTCACATTGAAACTACAGCAAACACAGCCTGTGAACTCACATTGAAACTACAGCAAACACAGCCTGTGAACTCACATTGAAACTACAGCAAACACAGCCTGTGAACTCACATTGAAACTACAGCAAACACAGCCTGTGAACTCACATTGAAACTACAGCAAACACAGCCTGTGAACTCACATTGAAACTACAGCAAACACAGCCTGTGAACTCACATTGAAACTACAGCAAACACATCCTGTGAACTCACATTGAAACTACAGCAAACGCAGCCTGTGACCTCACATTGAAACTACAGCAAACGCACCCTGTGAACTCACATTGAAACTACAGCAAACACAGCCTGTGAACTCACATTGAAACTACAGCAAACACAGCCTGTGAACTCACATTGAAACTACAGCAAACACAGCCTGTGAACTCACATTGAAACTATAGCAAACACAGCCTGTGAACTCACATTGAAACTACAGCAAACACAGCCTGTGAACTCACATTGAAACTACAGCAAACACAGCCTGTGAACTCACATTGAAACTACAGCAAACACAGCCTGTGAACTCACATTGAAACTACAGCAAACGCAGCCTGTGAACTCACATTGAAACTACAGCAAACGCAGCCTGTGAACTCACATTGAAACTACAGCAAACACAGCCTGTGAACTCACATTGAAACTACAGCAAACACAGCCTGTGAACTCACATTGAAACTACAGCAAACACAGCCTGTGAACTCACATTGAAAGTACAGCAAACACAGCCTGTGAACTCACATTGAAACTACAGCAAACACAGCCTGTGAACTCACATTGAAACTACAGCAAACACAGCCTGTGAACTCACATTGAAACTACAGCAAACACATCCTGTGAACTCACATTGAAACTACAGCAAACGCAGCCTGTGACCTCACATTGAAACTACAGCAAACGCAGCCTGTGAACTCACATTGAAACTACAGCAAACACAGCCTGTGAACTCACATTGAAACTACAGCAAACACAGCCTGTGAACTCACATTGAAACTACAGCAAACACAGCCTGTGAACTCACATTGAAACTATAGCAAACACAGCCTGTGAACTCACATTGAAACTACAGCAAACACAGCCTGTGAACTCACATTGAAACTACAGCAAACACAGCCTGTGAACTCACATTGAAACTACAGCAAACGCAGCCTCTGAACTCACATTGAAACTACAGCAAACAGCCTGTGAACTCACATTGAAACTACAGCAAACACAGCCTGTGAACTCACATTGAAACTACAGGAAACACAGCCTGTGAACTCACATTGAAACTACAGCAAACACAGCCTGTGAACTCACATTGAAACTACAGCAAACATAGTCTGTGAACTCACATTGAAACTACAGCAAACACAGCCTGTGAACTCACATTGAAACTACAGCAAACGCAGCCTGTGAACTCACATTGAAACTACAGCAAACACAGCCTGTGAACTCACATTGAAACTACAGCAAACACAGCCTGTGAACTCACATTGAAACTACAGCAAACACAGCCTGTGAACTCACATTGAAACTACAGCAAACATAGCCTGTGAACTCACATTGAAACTACAGCAAACACAGCCTGTGAACTCACATTGAAACTACAGCAAACGCAGCCTGTGAACTCACATTGAAAGTACAGCAAACACAGCCTGTGAACTCACATTGAAACTACAGCAAACACAGCCTGTGAACTCACATTGAAACTACAGCAAACGCAGCCTGTGAACTCACATTGAAACAACAGCAAACACAGCCTGTGAACTCACATTGAAACTACAGCAAACACAGCCTGTGAACTCACATTGAAACTACAGCAAACACAGCCTGTGAACTCACATTGAAAGTACAGCAAACACAGCCTGTGAACTCACATTGAAACTACAGCAAACACAGCCTGTGAACTCACATTGAAACTACAGCAAACACAGCCTGTGAACTCACATTGAAACTACAGCAAACACAGCCTGTGAACTCACATTGAAACTACAGCAAACACAGCCTGTGAACTCACATTGAAACTACAGCAAACACAGCCTGTGAACTCACATTGAAACTACAGCAAACACAGCCTGTGAACTCACATTGAAACTACAGCAAACACAGCCTGTGAACTCACATTGAAACTACAGCAAACACAGCCTGTGAACTCACATTGAAACTACAGCAAACACAGCCTGTGAACTCACATTGAAACTACAGCAAACACAGCCTGTGAACTCACATTGAAACTACAGCAAACACAGCCTGTGAACTCACATTGAAACTACAGCAAACACAGCCTGTGAACTCACATTGAAACTACAGCAAACACAGCCTGTGAACTCACATTGAAACTACAGCAAACACAGCCTGTGAACTCACATTGAAACTACAGCAAACACATCCTGTGAACTCACATTGAAACTACAGCAAACACAGCCTGTGAACTCACATTGAAACTACAGCAAACAGTTTTCCCTGATTCGCATTGGTTTCAGTTTTCTGCGTGATGATAAATTCTGGGCCGTGTTCCATGATTTTCAGGCGATGTCGGCGTGCCAACGGTGGCGTTTTATGATGAAAAATCAGTGCCAAATGGGCTCCGATCCTCCGTTTGGCGTGGGGCTAGCAGAGACCCAGCGTTGAGCCACCGGCTGTAGTTTCCTGTGCGGCTGGAGAATGTCTGGGTCTGTGACCGCGGGGCGCATGGCAGTCCCCGTGCCGTGCAACATGGCGCCACATGGCGTGGACCCTGCCTGCCAAATAGTGCCCCCACTTTGGCCAGGCCCGTGACCCCTGGACCACGCCCCAACAGTGCCCCCAGCCCCTGCCAACATCCTCCCTGCCCGCAAATCGTCTCTCCCTGGACTGTGGCAGCGCCGCACTGAGCCCGCAGGCGCCAAGCTGAGATCACGACAAAAAAGTAGCAGACACGGCCAACGCTGACGGGAACACGGCCGGTCGGTGGGAGGTGGAGCATCGGGGGGAGGGCCTCAGCTAACGTCCTGAGGCCGTTGATACGGCATGAAGTGTACTTCTAGAGTACACTGCTTCGGAGGGGGCAAAGCAATGGGAAAGCGGCGCCGCCCCTGATTTTGGCGCAAGCGGGGTTCGGCGTCGGGGACCTGAGAATTCTGCCCTCTGTCTTCAGGTCAAGGGCAGTCACTCTCCCCTCACCTCTGAAATTTTCCTCTTTTGTCAATGTTTGCACAAAAGCTGTTAATAGGCCTGGAACGGAGTGGCTTTGATGGGAAATGGTTGGGATTGGGGACTGTGTGTGTAGATGGTCAGAATTGGTGATGACACGTAAAGGGATGAGTAGATGAAGGAATGAAGGAGTGAAGGAGAGAAGAACATAGAACATAGAACAGTACAGCACAGTACAGGCCCTTCGGCCCACAATGTTGTGCCGACCATTTATCCTAATCTAAGATCAACCTAACCTACACCCCTTCAATTTACTGCTGTCCATGTGCCTGTCCAAGAGTCGCTTAAATGTCCCTAATGACTCTGACTCCACCACCTCCGCTGGCAGTGCATTCCACACACCCACCACACTGTGTAAAGAACCTACCTCTGACATCTCCCATATACCCTCCAATCACCTTAAAATTATGTCCCCTCGTGACAGCCATTTCCACCCTGGGGAAAAATCTCTGGCTATCCACTCTATCCATGCCTCTCATCACCTTGTACACCTCTATCAAGTCACCTCTCTTCCTTCTTCGCTCCAGTGAGAAAAGCCCTAGCTCCCTCAACCTTTCTTCATAAGACATGCCCTCCAGTCCAGGCAGCATCCTGGTAAATCTCCTCTGCACCCTCTCCAAAGCATCCACATCCTTCCTATAATGAGGCGACCAGAATTGGACACAATATTCCAAGTGTGGTCTACCCAGGGTTTTATAAAGCTGCAGTAAAACCTCGCGGCTCTTAAACTCAATGCCCCTGTTAATGAAAGCCAACACACCATACTCCTTCTTAACAACCCTATCAATCTGGGTGGCAACTTTGAGGGATCTATGTACCTGGACCCCAAGATCCCTCTGTCATAGAATCATAGAATCATAGAAGTTTACAGCATGGAAACAGGCCCTTCGGCCCAACCAGTCCATGCCGCCCAGTTTTTACCATTAAGCTAGTCCCAGTTGCCCGCACTTGGCCCATAACCCTCTATACCCTTCTTACCCATGTAACTATCTAAATGCTTTTTAAAAGACACAATTGTACCCGCCTCTACTACTACCTCTGGCAGCACATTCCAGACACTCACTACCCTCTGAGTGAAGAAATTGCCCCTCTGGGCCCTTCTGAATCTCTCCCCTCTCACTTTAAACCTATGCCCTCTAGTTTTAGACTCCCCTACCTTTGGGAAAAGATGTTGACTATCTACCTTATCTATGCCCCTCATTATTTTATAGACCTCTATAAGATCACCCCTAAGCCTCCTACGCTCCAGGGAAAAAAGCCCCAGTCTATCCAGCCTCTCCTTATAACTCAAACCATCAAGTCCCGGCAACATCCTCGTAAATCTTTTCTGCACTCTTTCTAGTTTAATAATATCCTTCCTATAATAGGGTGACCAGAACTGCCCACAGTATTCCAAGTGTGGCCGTACCAATGTCTTGTACAACTTCAACAAGACGTCCCAACTCCTGTATTCAATGTTCTGACCAATGAAACCAAGCATGCCGAATGCCTTCTTCACCACCCTGTCCACCTGCGACTCCACCTTCAAGGAGCTATGAACCTGTACTCCTAGATCTCTTTGTTCTATAACTCTCCCCAACGCCATACCATTAACTAAGTAGGTCCTGGCCTGATTCGATCTGCCAAAATGCATCACCTCACATTTATCTAAATTAAACTCCATCTGCCATTCGTCGGCCCACTGGCCTAATTGATCAAGATCCCGTTGCAATCCTAGATAACCTTCTTCACTATCCACTGTGCCACCAATCTTGGTGTCATCTGCAAACTTACTAACCATGCCTCCTAAATTCTCATCCAAATCATTAATATAAATCACAAATAACAGTGGACCCAGCACCGATCCCTGAGGCACACCACTGGTCACAGGCCTCCAGTTTGAAAAACAACCCTCTACAACCACCCTCTGCCTTCTGTCGTCCAGCCAATTTTGAATCCAATTGGCAACCTCACCCTGGATCCCGTGAGCTTTAACCTTCTGCAACAACCTACCATGCGGTACCTTGTCAAAGGCTTTGCTAAAGTCCATGTAGACAACGTCTACTGCACTGCCCTCATCTACCTTTTTGGTCACCCCCTCAAAAAACTCAATCAAATTTGTGAGACATGATTTTCCACGCACAAAGCCATGCTGACTGCCCCGAATCAGACCTTGCCTCTCTAAATGCTTGTAGATCCTGTCTCTCAGAATACCTTCCAGCAACTTACCTACTACAGACGTTAGGCTCACCGGTCTGTAGTTCCCAGGCTTTTCCCTGCTGCCCTTCTTAAACAAGGGCACAACATTCGCTACTCTCCAATCTTCAGGCACCTCGCCTGTGGCTGCCGATGATTCAAATATCTCTGTTAGGGAACCCGCAATTTCCTCCCTAGCCTCCCACAACATCCTGGGATACATTTCATCGGGTCCCGGGGATTTATCTACCTTGATGCGCTTTAAGACTTCCAGCACCTCCTCCTCTGTAATATTCACACTTCTCAAGACATCACTATTTATTTCCCTTAGTTTCTTAACATCCATGCCTTTCTCCACCGTGAATACCGATGAGAAATATTCATTCAGGATCTCACCCAACTCCTGTGGCTCTGCACATAGATGTCCTTGTTGATCCTTAAGAGGCCCTACTCTGTCCCTAGTTACTCTTTTTCCCTTTATGTATCTGTAGAAGCTCTTTGGATTCTCCTTTGCATTATTTGCCAAAGCAATTTCATGTCCCCTTTGTGCCCTCCTGATTTCCCTCTTAACTCTATTTTGACAATCTCTATACTCTTCAAGGGATCCACTTGATCCCAGTTGTTTATGTACGTCATATGCCTCCTTCTTTTTGACCAGAGTCTCAATATCTCGAGTCATCCAGGGTTCCCTACTTCTACCAGCCTTGCCCTACACTCTAAAGGGAATGTGCTTACCCTGCACCCTGGTTAACACATTTTTAAAAGCCTCCCATTTACCAGCCGTCCCTTTGCCTGCCAACAGTCTCCCCCAATCTACCTCTGCAAGTTCCTGTCTGATACCATCAAAATTGGCCTTGCCCCAATTAAGAATTTTAACTCTTGGGCCAGACCTATCATTCTCCATAGCTATCTTAAAACTAATGGAGTTATGGTCACTTGTCCCAAAGTGATCCCTCACTAACACTTCTGTCACTTGCCCTTCCTTATTTCCCAAGACGAGGTCAAGTTTTGCCCCCTCTCTAGTCGGTCCATCCACATACTGAATGAGAAATTCCTCCTGAATACACTCAACAAATTTCCCTCCATCCAAGCCCCTAATGCTATGGCTGTCCCAGTCAATGTTGGGAAAGTTAAAGTCCCCTACTATTACCACCCTATTTTTCTTGCAGCTATCTGTAATCTCCTGACATATTTGCTCCTCAATTTCCCGCTGACTATTTGGGGGCCTGTAGTACAGTCCTAGCAAGGTGATCTCTCCCTTCTTATTTTTCAGTTCCACCCATATCAACTCAGTGGGCGAACCCTCGGATATATCCCCTCTAAGTCCTTCCACACTTCCATGAATCCTGCCTTTAACCCTGTATTCAGCATTCAAATTCGACCTTCCAAAATGAACACTTCACATTGATCTAGGTTGAACTCCATCTGCCACTTCTCAGCCCAGCTCTGCATCCTGTCAATGTCCTGTTGTAACCTGCAACAACCCTCAACACTATCTACAACTCCCCCATCCTTCGTGTCATCGGCAAACTTACTAACCCACCCTTCCACTTCCTCATCCAAGTCATTTATAAAAACCACAAAGAGCAGAGGTCCCAGAACAGATCCTTGCGGGACATCACTGGTCACCGATCTCCAGGCGGAATACTTTCCATCCACTACCACTCGCTGTCTTCTTTCGGCCAGCCAATTCTGTATCCAGACAGCCAAATTTCCCTGTATCCCATGCCCCCTAACTTTCTGAATGAGCCTACCATGGAGAACCTTATCAAATGCCTTACTGAAATCCATATACACCAAATCCACTGCCCGACCTTCATCAATGTGTCTCGTCACATCCTCAAAGAATTCAATGAGGCTTATGAGGCATGACCTGCCCCTCAGAAAGCCACGCTGACTATCTTTAATCAAACTATGTTTTTCTAAATAATCATAAATCCTATCTCTCAGAATCCTTGCCAATATTTTGCTCACCACAGACGTAAGACTGATGGGTCTGTAATTCCCAGGGATTTCCCTATTCCCTTTCTTGAACATGGGAACAACATTCGCCTCCCTCCAATTATCCGGTACTACTCCAGCGGAGAGTGAGGACGCAAAGATCATCGCCAACGGTGCAGCAATCTCCTCCCTCACTTCCCGTAGTAACCGTGGGTATATCCCGTCAGGCCCAGGGGACTTATCTATCCTGATGCTTTTCAAAATTTCCAGCACATCCTCCTTCTTAATATCAACCTGTTCAAGTCTACTAACCTGGTTCACACTGTTCTCATGAGCAACAAGGTCCCACTCTCTAGTGAATACTGAAGCAAAATATTCACTTAGGGCCTCCCCCATCTCCTCAGACTCCAGGCACAAGTTCCCTCCCATATCCCTGATCAGCCCTACTCTCACTCTCATCATCCTCTTATTTCTCACATAAGTGTAGAACGCCTTGGGGTTTTCCCTAATCCGTCCCGCCAGGAATTTTTCATGCCCCCTTCTAGCTCTCCTCAGTCCATTTTTGAGTTCCTTCCTGGCTACCTTGTAACCCTCTAGAGCCGAGTCAGATCCTTGCTTCCTCAACCTTACGTAAGCTTCCTTCTTCCTCATGACTAGAAGCCCCACTTCTCCTGTCATCCAAGGCTCCTTCACCTTGCCATTCCTTCCTCGTCTCAGTGGGACAAAACAATTCAGCACCCGCAGCAAGTTCTCCTTAAACAATCCCCACATGGGCAGCACGGTAGCATTGTTTATCGCACAATTGCTTCACAGCTCCAGGGTCCCAGGTTCGATTCCAGCTTGGGCCACTGTCTGTGCGGAGTCTGCACATCCTCCCCGTGTATGCGTGGGTTTCCTCCGGGTGCTCCGGTTTCCTCCCACAGTCCAAAGATATGCAGGTTAGGTGGATTGGCCATGATAAATTACCCTTAGTGTCCAAAATTGCCCTTAATGTCGGGTGGGGTTGCTGGGTTATTGGGATAGGGTGGAGGTGTTGACCTTGGGTAGGGAGCTCTTTCCAAGAGCCGGTGCAGACTCAATGGGCCGAATGGCCTCCTTCTGCACTGTAAATTCCATGATAATCTATGATTACTGTTGTGCATTTCCCCAAGAACAATTGTTCCCACTTTATGCTCCTCAGCTCCTGTCTAATAGCAGTATAATTTCCCCTCCCCCAATTAAATACCTTCCCATACTGTGTATTCCTATCCCTCTCCATGACTATGGTAAAGGTTGAGGAGTTGTGGTCACTGTCACCGAAATGCTCTCTCACCGAGACATCGGACACCTGGCCTGGTTCGTTGCCAAGCACCACATCCAATATGGCCTCCCCCTAGTCGGCCTGTCTACATATCGAGTGAGGAATCCTTCCTGTACTCACCTGACAAAATCCAAACCATCTGCACTAAGGAGGTTCCAGTCAATATTAGGGAAGTTGAAGTCACCCATGACAACAACTCTGTTACTTCTGCACTTTTCCAAGATCTGCTGCCCAATCTGTTCCTCTATCTCTCTGCTGCTATTGGGGGGTCTATAGGAAACTCCCAATAAAGTGACTGCTCCTTTCTTGTTTCTGACTTCCACCCATACTGACTCAGTAGACAAACCCTCTTCAACTACCTCCTTTTCTGCAGCTGTGGTGCACTCCCTAATTAGCAGTGCCGCTCCCCCTCCTCTTTTACCGCTCTCACTATTCTTCTGAAAACATCTAAACCCCGGAACATCTGACAACCATTCCTGCCCCTGTGAAATCCATGTCTCCGTGATGGCCATAACATCGTAGTTCCAAGTACTGATCCATGTTCTAAGTTCATCTCCCTTATTCCTGACACTCCTGGCATTGAAACAGGCACACTTTGACCCATTCCACTGAGTGAAACTTTGCCCTATCAACTGTCTATCTTCCTCACAGACTTGCTGTATACTATTTCTGCCTGTTCAACAGCTACCCTGTCCTCTGATCCATCGTTCTCGTTCCCATCCCCCTGCCAAACTAGTTTAAACCCTCCCGAAGAGCTCGAGCAAACCTCCCACCCAGGATATTGGTGCCCCTCCAGTTTAGGTGCAATTCGTCCTTCATGTACAGGTCCCACCTTCCCCAGAAGATATCCCAATGAACCACATATCTGAAGCCTTCCCTCCTGCACCAGCCCTGTAGCCACGTGTTCAGCTGCACTCGCTCTCTGTTCCTTGCCTCAGTTGCACATGGCACTGGGCGCAGTCCTGAGATCACTACTCTGCTCGTCCTGCTCTTTAGCTTCCAACCTAACTCCCTAAAATCACTTTTTCGTTCCTCATCCCTTTTGGTAGCTATGTCGTTGGTGCCTCTGTGCACCACAGCCACTGGTTGCTCCCCCTCCCCCTTAAGAATCCTGTAGACTCGTTCCGAGACATCCCTGGAGGCAACATACCTTCTGTGAGTCTTGCTCGCGACCACAGAATCTCCTATCTATTCCCCGAACCATTGAGTCTCCTATCATTATTGCTTTTCTATCCTCCCCCCCTTCCCTTCTGAGCCACAGAACCAGACTCAGTGGCAGAGACCTGGCTGCTAGGGCCTCCCCCCGGTAGGTCATCCCCCCAACAGCATCCAAAACGGTATACTTGTTTTGAAGGGGAACGGCCACGTGGGATCCCTGCACTGTCTGCCCGTTCATTTTCCTTCCCCTGACTGTAACCCAGCTATACTTGTCCTGTACCTTGGGTGTGGCTACCTCCCTGTATCTTCTCTATCACCCACTCTGCCTCCCGGATGAAGAAGGGTAGAATGTTACACTGTTTGGATTGGGTGAAGGTGTTTGACAGCATGCTCCATGTACCATTGACCTGTTAGGCCGATGTCCTTTTTCTGTGTTGTAAATGAGTTCCATGTAAACCTGACATTATATTAAAGCTGGGTTTTCTGTTGCCTCCCACAGTATGATTGACACATTGGTCATTATCTAACCTGGAAGTCCCAGAGGCAGAGTGCAAAGCAGAGACGGAGAGACTGTCATTTGAAGATACTGATTCAAACATCGGCCCATCCCTTACTACATCCCCACCAAAAATGAAGCAGCAGAGAAAAACTCCCTCATTACCTCTGCAGTCTTCAGTGGGAGGGTGAAGAAAACGTACTGAATAGACGCTGATTCCTGCGCTGAACACTTCTGCCTCATTATTGGATGTACAGTCTTAAAGTTTACATTTATTTAATCAGCTGTGATGTCTGTCTGATTGTTTTATTTATTAATAATAATAATAATAATCTTTAAGAGTGTCACAAGTAGGTTTACATTATCACTGCAATGAAGTTACTGTGAAAAGCCCCCAGTCGCCACATTCCGGCGCCTGTTCGTGTCACAGAGGGAGAATTCTGAATGTCCAATTCACCTAACAGCACGTCTTGTGGGACTTGTGGGAGGAAACCGGAGTACCCGGAGTAAACTCACGCAGACACGGGGAGAATGTGCAGACTCTCCATCAGCACACTTTACAGTGAGAGAAATCTCTCCATTGGGACCCTTTACAGTGAGGGAAATCTCTCTATTGGGGCCCTTTACAGTGAGAGAAATCTCTCCATTGGGACTCTTTACAGTGAGAGAAATCTCTCCATCAGGACCATTTACAGTGAGGGAAATCTCTCCATTGGGACCCTTTACAGTGAGGGAAATATCTCCATTGGGGCCCTTTACAGTGAGGGAAATATCTCCATTGGGGCCCTTTACAGTGAGGGAAATCTCTCCATTGGGACCCTTTACAGTGAGGGAAATATCCCCAATGATACCCTTTACAGTGAGGGAAATCTCTCCATTGGGACCCTTTACAGTGAGGGAAATATCTCCATTGGGGCCCTTTACAGTGAGGGAAATATCTCCATTGGGGCCCTTTACAGTGAGGGAAATCTCTCCATTGGGACCCTTTACAGTGAGGGAAATATCCCCAATGATACCCTTTACAGTGAGGGAAATCTCTCCATTGGGACCCTTTACAGTGAGGGAAATCTCTCCATTGGGACGCTTTACAGTGAGGGAAATCTCTCCATTGGGACTCTTTGCAGTGAGAGAAATCTCTCCATTGGGACCCTTACAGTGAGGGAAATCTCTCCATCAGGACCCTTACAGTGAGGGAAATCTCTCCATTGGGACCCTTACAGTGAGGGAAATCTCTCCATCAGGACCCTTTACAGTGAGGGAAATCTCTCCATTGGGACCCTTTACAGTGAGGAAAACCTCTCTTCAGGGACCCTTTACAGTGAGGGAAATCGCTCCTTTGGGACCCCTTTACAGTGAGGGAAATCCCTCCATTGGGACCCTTTACAGTGAGGGAAATCTGTCCATTGGGACCCTTCACAGTGAGGGAAATCTCTCCATCAGGACCCTTCACAGTGAACAAAATCTCTCCTTTGGGACCCCTTTACAGTGAGAGAAATCACTCCATCAGGACCCTTTACAGTGAGGGAAATCTCTCCATTGGGACCCTTTACAGTGAGCGAAATCTGTCCATTGGGGCACTTTACAGTGAGCGAAATCTCTCCATTGGGACCCTTTACAGTGAGGGAAATCTCTCCATTAGAATCCTTTACAGTGAGGGAAATCTCTCCATTGGGACCCTTACAGTGAGGGAAATCTCTCCATTGGGACCCTTACAGTGAGGGAAATCTCTCCATCAGGACCCTTTACAGTGAGGGAAATCTCTCCATCAGGACCCTTTACAGTGAACAAAATCTCTCCTTTGGGACCCCTTTACAGTGAGAGAAATCTCTCCATTGGGACCCTTTAAAGTGAGAGAAATCTCTCCATCAGGATCCTTTACAGTCAGATAAATCTCTCCATTGGGACCCTTTACAGTGAGGAAAATCTCTCCATTGGGTCCATTCACAGTGAGGGAAATCTCTCCATCAGAACCCTTTACAGTGAGGGAAATCTCTCCATTGGGGCCTTTTTCAGTGAGGGAGATCTCTCCATCAGGACCCTTGACAATGTGAGAAATCTCTCCATTGGGACCCTTTACAGTGAGGGAAATCTGTCCATCACAACCCTTTACAGTGAGAGAAAGCTCTCCATTGGCACCCTTTACAGTGAGAGAAATCTCTCCATTGGGACCCTTTACAGTGAGGGAAATCTCTCCATCAGGACCTTTTACAGTGAGAGAAATCTCTCCATTGGGATCCTTTACAATGAGGGAAATCTCTCCATTGGGACGCTTTACAGTGAGGCAAACCTCTCTTCAGGGACCCTTTACAGTGAGGGAAATCTCTCCTTTGGGACCCCTTTACAGTGAGGGAAATCCCTCCATTGGGACCCTTTACAGTGAGGGAAATCTGTCCATTGGGACCCTTTACAGTGAGGGAAACCTGTCCATTGGGACCCCTTTACAGTGAGAGAAATCTCTCCATCAGGACACATTACAGTGAGAGAAATCACTCCATCAGGACCCTTTACAGTCAGATAAATTTCTCCATTGGGACCCTTTACAGTGAGGAAAATCTCTCCATTGGGACCATTCACAGTGAGGGAAATCTCTCTATCAGAACCCTTTACAGTGAGGGAAATCTCTCCATTGGGGCCTTTTTCAGTGAGGGAGATCTCTCCATCAGGACCCTTGACAGTGAGGGAAATCTCTCCATCAGGACCCTTTACAGTGAGAGAAATCTCTCCATTCGGACCCTTTACAGTGAGGGAAATCTATCCATCAAAACCCTTTACAGTGAGGGAAATCTCTCCATTGGGACCCTTTACAGTGAGGGAAATATCCCCACTGATACGCTTTACAGTGAGGGAAATCTCTCCATTGGGACTCTTTACAGTGAGGGAAATCTCTCCATTGGGACCCTTTGCAGTGAGGGAAATCTCTCCATTGGGACCCTTTACAGTGAGGGAAATATCCCCAATGATACCCTTTACAGTGAGGGAAATCTATCCATTGGGACTCTTTACAGTGAGGCAAACCTCTCCATTGGGACCCTTTACAGTGAGAGAAATCTCTCCATCAGGACCCTTTACAGTGAGGGAAATCTCTCCATTGGGACCATTCACAGTGAGGAAAACCTCTCTTCAGGGACCCTTTACAGTGAGGGAAATCTCTCCTTTTGGACCCCTTTACAGTGAGAGAAATCTCTCCATTGGGACCCTTTACAGTGAGGGAAATCTCTCCATCGGGACTCTTTACAGTGCGAGAAATATCTCGTCATTGGAGCCCTTTACAGTGAGCGAAATCTCTCCATTGGGATTCTTTACAGTGAGGGAAATCTCTCCATTGAGACCCTTTACAGTGAGGGAAATCTCTCCATTGAGACCCTTTACAGTGAGGGAAATCTCTCCATCAGAACCCTTTACAGTGAGAGAAATCTCTCCATTAGAACCCTTTACAGTGAGGGAAATCTCTCCATTGCGACCCTTACAGTGAGGGAAATCTCTCCATTGCGAACCTTACAGTGAGGGAAATCTCTCCATTAGAACACTTTACAGTGAGAGAAATCTCTCCATTGGGACCCTTACAGTGAGGGAAATCTCACCATCGGGACCCTTACAGTGAGGGATATCTCACCATCAGGACCCTTAACAGTGAGGGAAATCTCTCCATTGGGACCCTTTACAGTGAGGAAAACCTCTCTTCAGGGACCCTTTACAGTGAGTGAAATCTCTCCTTTGGTACCCCTTTACAGTGAGGGAAATCCATCCATTGGGACCCTTTACAGTGAGGGAAATCTGTCCATTGGGAACCTTTACAGTGAGGGAAATCTGTCCATTGCGACCCCTTTACAGTGAGGGAAATCTCTCCATCAGGACCCTTCAGAGTGAACAAAATCTCTCCTTTGGGACCCCTTTACAGTGAGAGAAATCACTCCATCAGGACCCTTTACAGTGAGGGAAATCTCTCCATTGGGACCCTTTACAATGAGGGAAATCTCTCAATCAGAACCCTTTACAGTGAGGGAAATCTGTCCATTAGAGTCCTTTACAGTGAGGGAAATCCCTCCATTGGGACCCTTTACAGTGAGGGAAATCTGTCCATTGGGGCCCTTTACAATGAGGGAAATCTCTCCATTGGGACCCTTTACAGTGAGGGAAATCTCTCCATTGGGGCCCTTTACAATGAGGGAAATCTCTCAATCAGAACCCTTTACAGTGAGGGAAATCTGTCCATTAGAGTCCTTTACAGTGAGGGAAATCCCTCCATTGGGACCCTTTACAGTGAGGGAAATCTGTCCATTGGGGCCCTTTACAATGAGGGAAATCTCTCCATTGGGACCCTTTACAGTGAGGGAAATCTCTCCATTGGGGCCCTTTACAATGAGGGAAATCTGTCCATCAGAACCCTTTACAGTGAGGGAAATCTGTCCATTAGAGTCCTTTACAGTGAGGGAAATCCCTCCATTGGGACCCTTTACAGTGAGGGAAATCTGTCCATTGGGACCCTTTACAGTGAGATAAATCTCTCCATTGGGACCCTTTACAGTGAGAGAAATCTCTCCATCAGGACCCTTTACAGTGAGAGAAATCTCTCCATCAGGACCCTTTACAGTGAACAAAATCTCTCCTTTGGGACCCTTTTACAGTGAGGGAAATCTCTCCATCACAACCCTTTACAGTGAGAGAAAGCTCTCCATTGGGACCCTTTACAGTGAGGGAAATCTCTCCATTGGGGCCTTTTTCAGTGAGGGAAATCTCTCCATTGGGACCCTTTACAGTGAGAGAAATCTCTCCATCAGGACCCTTGACAGTGTGAGAAATCTCTCCATTGGGACCCTTTACAGTGAGGGAAATCTCTCCATTGGGACCCTTTACAGTGAGAGAAATCTCTCCATTGGGACCGTTTACAGTGAGGGAAATCTCTCCATCAGGACCTTTTACAGTGAGAGAAATTTCTCCATTGGGATCCTTTACAATGAGTGAAACCTCTCCATTGGGACGCTTTACAGTGAGGGAAATCTTTCCATGAGGACCCTTTACAATGAGGGAAATCTCTCCATCAGAACCCTTTACAGTGAGAGAAATCTCTCCATTGGGACCCTTCACAGTGAGAGAAATCTTTCCATTGGGACCTTTTAGAGTGAGGGAAATCTCTCCATCAGGACCCTTTACAGTGAGGGAAATCTCTCCATCGGGACCCTTTACAGTGAGAGAAATCTCACCATCAGGACCCTGAACAGTGAGGGAAATCTCTCCATTGGGACCCTTTACAGTGAGGAAAACCTCTCTTCAGCAACCCTTTACAGTGAGTGAAATCTCTCCTTTGGTTCCCCTTTACAGTGAGGGAAATCCCTCCATTGGGACCCTTTACAGTGAGGGAAATCTGTCCATTGGGACCCTTTACAGTGAGGGAAATCTGTCCATTGCGACCCCTTTACAGTGAGAGAAATCTCTCCATTGGGACCCTTTACAGTGTGTGAAATCTCTCCATCAGGACCCTTTACAGTGAGGGAAATCTCTCCATCAGGACCCTTTACAATGAGGGAAATCTCTCCATCAGAACCCTTTACAGTGAGAGAAATCTCTCCATCGGGACCCTTTACAGTGAGAGAAATCTCACCATCAGGACCCTTAACAGTGAGGGAAATCTCTCCATTGGGACCCTTTACAGTGAGGAAAACATCTCTTCAGGGACCCTTTATAGTGAGTGAAATCTCTCCTTTGGTACCCCTTTACAGTGAGGGAAATCCCTCCATTGGGACCCTTTACAGTGAGCGAAATCTGTCCATTGGGACCCTTTACAGTGAGGGAAATCTGTCCATTGCGACCCCTTTACAGTGAGGGAAATCTCTCCATCAGGACCCTTCAGAGTGAACAAAATCTCTCCTTTGGGACCCCTTTACAGTGAGAGAAATCACTCCATCAGGACCCTTTACAGTGAGGGAAATCTCTCCATTGGGACCCTTTACAGTGAGGGAAATCTGTCTATTAGAGTCCTTTACAGTGAGGGAAATCCCTCCATTGGGACCCTTTACAGTCAGGGAAATCTGTCCATTGGGACCCCTTTACAGTGAGGGAAATCTCTTCATCAGGGCCCTTTACAGTGAGGGAAATCTCTCCATCAGGACCCTTTAGAGTGAACAAAATCTCTCCTTTGGGACCCCTTTACAGTGAGGGAAATCTCTCCATTGGGGCCTTTTTCAGTGAGGGAGATCTCTCCATCAGGACCCTTGACAGTGTGAGAAATCTCTCCATTGGGACCCTTGACAGTGAGAGAAATCTTTCCATTGGGACCTTTTAGAGTGAGGGAAATCTCTCCATCAGGACCCTTTACAGTGAGGGAAATCTCTCCATCGGGACCCTTTACAGTGAGAGAAATCTCACCATCAGGACCCTGAACAGTGAGGGAAATCTCTCCATTGGGACCCTTTACAGTGAGGAAAACCTCTCTTCAGGGACCCTTTACAGTGAGTGAAATCTCTCCTTTGGTTCCCCTTTACAGTGAGGGAAATCCCTCCATTGGGACCCTTTACAGTGAGGGAAATCTGTCCATTGGGACCCTTTACAGTGAGGGAAATCTGTCCATTGCGACCCCTTTACAGTGAGAGAAATCTCTCCATTGGGACCCTTTACAGTGAGGGAAATCTCTCCATCAGGACCCTTTACAGTGAGGGAAATCTCTCCATCAGGACCCTTTACAATGAGGGAAATCTCTCCATCAGAACCCTTTACAGTGAGAGAAATCTCTCCATCGGGACCCTTTACAGTGAGAGAAATCTCACCATCAGGACCCTTAACAGTGAGGGAAATCTCTCCATTGGGACCCTTTACAGTGAGGAAAACCTCTCTTCAGGGACCCTTTATAGTGAGTGAAATCTCTCCTTTGGTACCCCTTTACAGTGAGGGAAATCCCTCCATTGGGACCCTTTACAGTGAGCGAAATCTGTCCATTGGGACCCTTTACAGTGAGGGAAATCTGTCCATTGCGACCCCTTTACAGTGAGGGAAATCTCTCCATCAGGACCCTTCAGAGTGAACAAAATCTCTCCTTTGGGACCCCTTTACAGTGAGAGAAATCACTCCATCAGGACCCTTTACAGTGAGGGAAATCTCTCCATTGGGACCCTTTACAGTGAGGGAAATCTGTCTATTAGAGTCCTTTACAGTGAGGGAAATCCCTCCATTGGGACCCTTTACAGTCAGGGAAATCCCTCCATTGGGACCCTTTACAGTCAGGGAAATCTGTCCATTGGGACCCCTTTACAGTGAGGGAAATCTCTTCATCAGGGCCCTTTACAGTGAGGGAAATCTCTCCATCAGGACCCTTTAGAGTGAACAAAATCTCTCCTTTGGGACCCCTTTACAGTGAGGGAAATCTCTCCAGTGGGGCTTTTCAGTGAGGGAGATCTCTCCATCAGGACCCTTGACAGTGTGAGAAATCTCTCCATTGGGACCCTTGACAGTGAGAGAAATCTCTCCATTGGGACCCTTTACAGTGAGGGAAATCTCTCCATCAGGACCTTTTACAGTGAGAGAAATTTCTCCATTGGGATCCTTTACAATGAGTGAAATCTCTCCATTGGGACGCTTTACAGTGAGGGAAATCTTTCCATGGGGACCCTTTACAGTGAGAGAAATCTCTCCATTGGGACCCTTTACAGTGAGGGAAATCTCTCCATCAGGACCTTTTACAGTGAGAGAAATTTCTCCATTGGGATCCTTTACAATGAGTGAAACCTCTCCATTGGGACCCTTTACAGTGAGAGAAATCTCTCCATTGGGAACCTTTACAGTGAGGGAAATCTCTCCATCAGGACCCTTTACAGTGAGGGAAATTTCTCCATTGGGACCCTTTACAGTGAGGAAAATCTCTCCATTGGGGCCATTTACAGTGAGAG
Organism: Scyliorhinus torazame; assembly: GCF_047496885.1. Taxonomy (NCBI): domain Eukaryota; kingdom Metazoa; phylum Chordata; class Chondrichthyes; order Carcharhiniformes; family Scyliorhinidae; genus Scyliorhinus; species Scyliorhinus torazame. The sequence continues at coordinate 350,831,878 of NC_092710.1, read as the reverse complement.
AAATCTCTCCATTGAGACCCTTTACAGTGAGAGAAATCTCTCCATTGGGACTCGTTACAGTGAGAGAAATCTCTCCATCAGGACCCTTTACAGTGAGAGAAATCTCTCCATTGGGACCCTTGACAGTGAGAGAAATCTCTCCATTGGGACCCTTTACAGTGAGGGAAATCTCTCCATCAGGACCTTTTACAGTGAGAGAAATCTCTCCATTGGGATCCTTTACAATGAGTGAAACCTCTCCATTGGGACGCTTTACAGTGAGAGAAATCTCTCCATCAGAACCCGTTACAGTGAGGGAAATCTCTCCATCGGGACTCTTTACAGTGAGAGAAATCTCTCCATCAGAACACTTTACAGTGAGGGAAATCTCTCCATTGAGACCCTTTACAGTGAGAGAAATCTCTCCATTGGGACTCTTTACAGTGAGAGAAATCTCTCCATCAGAACCCTTTACAGTGAGAGAAATCTCTCCATTGAGACCCTTTACAGTGAGAGAAATCTCTCCATTGGGACTCTTTACAGTGAGAGAAATCTCTCCAGGACCCTTTACAGTGAGGGAAATCTCTCCTTCAGAACCCTTTACAGTGAGGGAAATCTCTCCATCGGGACTCTTTACAGTGAGAGAAATCTCTCCATCAGAACCCTTTACAGTGAGGGAAATCTCTCCATCGGGACCCTTTACAGTGAGAGACGTCTCTCCATTGGGACCCTTTACAGAGAGAGAAATCTCTCCATCAGGACCCTTTACAGTGAGCGAAATCTCTCCGTTGGGACCCTTTTCAGTGAGGGAAATCTCTCCAGGATCCTTTACAGCGAGGGAAATCTCTCCAGTGGGACCCTTTACAGTGAGCGAAATCTCTCCATTGCTACCCTTTTCAGTGAGAGAAATCTCTCCAGGACCCTTTACAGTGAGAGAAATCTCTACATCGGGACCCTTTACAGTGAGGGAAATCTCTCCATTGGGACCTTTTACAGTGAGAGAAATCTCTCGATTGGGACCCTTTACTGTGAGAAAAATCTCTCCAGGACCCTTTACAGTGCGAGAAATCTCTCCAGGACCATTTACAGTGAGGGAAATCTCTCCATTGGAACCCTTTACAGTCAGAGAAATCTCAGCATTGGGACCCTTTACAGTGAGGGAAATATCCCCAATGATACCCTTTACAGTGAGGGAAATCTCTCCATTGGGACCCTTTACAGTGAGGGAAATCTCTCCATTGTGACCCTTTACAGTGAGGGAAATCTCTCCATTGGAACCCTATACAGTGAGGGAAATCTCTCCATCAGGAACCTTGACAGTGTGAGAAATCTCTCCATTGGGACGCTTTACAGTGAGGGAAATCTCTCCATTGGGACCCTTACAGTGAGGGAAATCTCTCCATTGGGACCCTTTACAGTGAGGGAAATCTCTCCATTGGGACGCTTTACAGTGAGGGAAATCTCTCCATTGGGACCCTTACAGTGAGGGAAATCTCTCCATCAGGACCCTTACAGTGAGGGAAATCTCTCCATTGGGACCCTTACAGTGAGGGAAATCTCTCCATCAGGACCCTTTACAGTGAGGGAAATCTCTCCATTGGGACCCTTTACAGTGAGGAAAACCTCTCTTCAGGGACCCTTTACAGTGAGGGAAATCTCTCCTTAGGGACCCCTTTACAGTGAGGGAAATCCCTCCATTGGGACCCTTTACAGTGAGGGAAATCTGTCCATTGGGACCCTTCACAGTGATGGAAATCTCTCCTTCAGGACCCTTCACAGTGAACAAAATCTCTACTTTGGGACCCCTTTACATTGAGAGAAATCACTCCATCAGGACCCTTTACAGTGAGGGAAATCTCTCCATTGGGACCCTTTACAGTGAGCGAAATCTGTCCATTGGGGCACTTTACAGTGAGCGAAATCTCTCCATTGGGACCCTTTACAGTGAGGGAAATCTCTCCATTAGAATCCTTTACAGTGAGGGAAATCTCTCCATTGGGACCCTTACAGTGAGGGAAATCTCTCCATTGGGACCCTTACAGTGAGGGAAATCTCTCCATCAGGACCCTTTACAGTGAGGGAAATCTCTCCATCAGGACCCTTTACAGTGAGGGAAATCTCTCCATTGGGACCCTTTCCAGTGAGGGAAATCTGTCCATTGGGACCCCTTTACAGTGAGGGAAATCTCTCCATCAGGACCCTTTACAGTGAGGGAAATCTCTCCATCAGGACCCTTTACAGTGAGTGAAATCTCTCCATTGGGACCCTTTACAGTGAACAAAATCTCTCATTTGGGACCCCTTTACAGTGAGAGAAATCTCTCCATTGGGACCCTTTAAAGTGAGAGAAATCTCTCCATCAGGATCCTTTACAGTCAGATAAATCTCTCCATTGGGACCCTTTACAGTGAGGAAAATCTCTCCATTGGGTCCATTCACAGTGAGGGAAATCTCTCCATCAGAACCCTTTACAGTGAGGGAAATCTCTCCATTGGGGCCTTTTTCAGTGAGGGAGATCTCTCCATCAGGACCCTTGACAGTGTGAGAAATCTCTCCATTGGGACCCTTTACAGTGAGGGAAATCTGTCCATCACAACCCTTTACAGTGAGAGAAAGCTCTCCATTGGCACCCTTTACAGTGAGAGAAATCTCTCCATTGGGACCCTTTACAGTGAGGGAAATCTCTCCATCAGGACCTTTTACAGTGAGAGAAATTTCTCCATTGGGATCCTTTACAATGAGGGAAATCTCTCCATTGGGACGCTTTACAGTGAGGCAAACCTCTCTTCAGGGACCCTTTACAGTGAGGGAAATCTCTCCTTTGGGACCCCTTTACAGTGAGGGAAATCCCTCCATTGGGACCCTTTACAGTGAGGGAAATCTGTCCATTGGGACCCTTTACAGTGAGGGAAACCTGTCCATTGGGACCCCTTTACAGTGAGGGAAATCTATCCATCAAAACCCTTTACAGTGAGGGAAATCTCTCCATTGGGACTCTTTACAGTGAGGGAAATCTCTCCATTGGGACCCTTTGCAGTGGGGGAAAGAGGGAAATCTGTCCATTGGGACTCTTTACAGTGAGGCAAACCTCTCCATTGGGACCCTTTACAGTGAGAGAAATCTCTCCATCAGGACCCTTTACAGTGAGGGAAATCTCTCCATTGGGACCATTCACAGTGAGGAAAACCTCTCCATTGAGAACTTTTACAGTGAGAGAAATCTCTCCATCAGGACCCTTTACAGTGAGGGAAATCTCTCCATTGGGACCCTTTACAGTGCGAGAAATATCTCGTCATTGGAGCCCTTTACAGTGAGCGAAATCTCTCCATTGGGATTCTTTACAGTGAGGGAAATCTCTCCATTGAGACCCTTTACAGTGAGGGAAATCTCTCCATTGAGACCCTTTACAGTGAGGGAAATCTCTCCATCAGAACCCTTTACAGTGAGAGAAATCTCTCCATTAGAACCCTTTACAGTGAGGGAAATCTCTCCATTGCGACCCTTACAGTGAGGGAAATCTCTCCATTGCGAACCTTACAGTGAGGGAAATCTCTCCATTAGAACACTTTACAGTGAGAGAAATCTCTCCATTGGGACCCTTACAGTGAGGGAAATCTCACCATCGGGACCCTTACAGTGAGGGATATCTCACCATCAGGACCCTTAACAGTGTGGGAAATCTCTCCATTGGGACCCTTTACAGTGAGGAAAACCTCTCTTCAGGGACCCTTTACAGTGAGTGAAATCTCTCCTTTGGTACCCCTTTACAGTGAGGGAAATCCATCCATTGGGACTCTTTACAGTGAGGGAAATCTGTCCATTGGGAACCTTTACAGTGAGGGAAATCTGTCCATTGCGACCCATTTACAGTGAGGGAAATCTCTCCATCAGGACCCTTCAGAGTGAACAAAATCTCTCCTTTGGGACCCCTTTACTGTGAGAGAAATCACTCCATCAGGACCCTTTACAGTGAGGGAAATCTCTCCATTGGGACCCTTTACAGTGAGGGAAATCTGTCCATTAGAGTCCTTTACAGTGAGGGAAATCCCTCCATTGGGACCCTTTACAGTGAGGGAAATCTGTCCATTGGGACCCCTTTACAGTGAGGGAAATCTCTCCATCAGGACCCTTTACAGTGAGGGAAATCTCTCCATCAGGACCCTTTACAGTGAGAGAAATCTCTCCATTGGGACCCCTTTACAGTGCGGGAAATCTCTCCATTGGGACCCTTTACAGTGAGGGAAATCTCTCCATTGGGGCCCTTTACAATGAGGGAAATCTCTCCATCAGGACCCTTTATAGTGAGTGAAATCTCTCCTTTGGTACCCCTTTACAGTGAGGGAAATCCCTACATTGGGACCCTTTACAGTGAGGGAAATCTGTCCATTGGGACCCTTTACAGTGAGGGAAATCTGTCCATTGCGACCCCTTTACAGTGAGGGAAATCTCTCCATCAGGACCCTTCAGAGTCAACAAAATCTCTCCTTTGGGACCCCTTTACAGTGAGAGAAATCACTCCATCAGGACCCTTTACAGTGAGGGAAATCTCTCCATTGGGACCCTTTACAGTGAGGGAAATCTGTCCATTAGAGTCCTTTACAGTGAGGGAAATCCCTCCATTGGGACCCTTTACAGTCAGGGAAATCCCTCCATTGGGACCCTTTACAGTCAGGGAAATCTGTCCATTGGGACCCCTTTACAGTGAGGGAAATCTCTCCATCAGGACCCTTTACAGTGAGGGAAATCTCTCCATCGGGCCCCTTGACAGTGAGGGAAATCTCTCCATTGGGACCCTTTACAGTGAGGGAAATCTCTCCATTGGGGCCCTTTACAATGAGGGAAATCTCTCCATCAGAACCCTTTACAGTGAGGGAAATCTGTCCATTAGAGTCCTTTACAGTGAGGGAAATCCCTCCATTGGCACCCTTTACAGTGAGGGAAATCTGTCCATTGGGACCCTTTACAGTGAGATAAATCTCTCCATTGGGACCCTTTACAGTGAGAGAAATCTCTCCATCAGGACCCTTTACAGTGAACAAAATCTCTCCTTTGGGACCCTTTTACAGTGAGGGAAATCTCTCCATCACAACCCTTTACAGTGAGAGAAAGCTCTCCATTGGGACCCTTTACAGTGAGGGAAATATCTCCATTGGGGCCTTTTTCAGTGAGGGAAATCTCTCCATTGGGACCCTTTACAGTGAGAGAAATCTCTCCATCAGGACCCTTGACAGTGTGAGAAATCTCTCCATTGGGACCCTTTACAGTGAGGGAAATCTCTCCATTGGGACCCTTTACAGTGAGAGAAATCTCTCCATTGGGACCCTTTACAGTGAGGGAAATCTCTCCATCAGGACCTTTTACAGTGAGAGAAATTTCTCCATTGGGATCCTTTACAATGAGTGAAATCTCTCCATTGGGACGCTTTACAGTGAGGGAAATCTTTCCATGAGGACCCTTTACAATGAGGGAAATCTCTCCATCAGAACCCTTTACAGTGAGAGAAATCTCTCCATTGGGACCCTTCACAGTGAGAGAAATCTTTCCATTGGGACCTTTTAGAGTGAGGGAAATCTCTCCATCAGGACCCTTTACAGTGAGGGAAATCTCTCCATCGGGACACTTTACAGTGAGAGAAATCTCACCATCAGGACCCTGAACAGTGAGGGAAATCTCTCCATTGGGACCCTTTACAGTGAGGAAAACCTCTCTTCAGGGACCCTTTACAGTGAGTGAAATCTCTCCTTTGGTTCCCCTTTACAGTGAGGGAAATCCCTCCATTGGGACCCTTTACAGTGAGGGAAATCTGTCCATTGGGACCCTTTACAGTGAGGGAAATCTGTCCATTGCGACCCCTTTACAGTGAGAGAAATCTCTCCATTGGGACCCTTTACAGTGAGGGAAATCTCTCCATCAGGACCCTTTACAGTGAGGGAAATCTCTCCATCAGGACCCTTTACAATGAGGGAAATCTCTCCATCAGAACCCTTTACAGTGAGAGAAATCTCTCCATCGGGACCCTTTACAGTGAGAGAAATCTCACCATCAGGACCCTTAACAGTGAGGGAAATCTCTCCATTGGGACCCTTTACAGTGAGGAAAACCTCTCTTCAGGGACCCTTTATAGTGAGTGAAATCTCTCCTTTGGTATCCCTTTACAGTGAGGGAAATCCCTCCATTGGGACCCTTTACAGTGAGGGAAATCTGTCCATTGGGACCCTTTACAGTGAGGGAAATCTGTCCATTGCGACCCCTTTACTGTGAGGGAAATCTCTCCATCAGGACACTTCAGAGTGAACAAAATCTCTCCTTTGGGACCCCTTTACAGTGAGAGAAATCACTCCATCAGGACCCTTTACAGTGAGGGAAATCTCTCCATTGGGACCCTTTACAGTGAGGGAAATCTGTCCATTAGAGTCCTTTACAGTGAGGGAAATCCCTCCATTGGGACCCTTTACAGTCAGGGAAATCCCTCCATTGGGACCCTTTACAGTCAGGGAAATCTGTCCATTGGGACCCCTTTACAGTGAGGGAAATCTCTCCATCAGGACCCTTTACAGTGAACAAAATCTCTCCTTTGGGACCCCTTTACAGTGAGGGAAATCTCTCCATTGGGGCCTTTTTCAGTGAGGGAGATCTCTCCATCAGGACCCTTGACAGTGTGAGAAATCTCTCCATTGGGACCCTTTACAGTGAGGGAAATCTCTCCATCACAACCCTTTACAGTGAGAGAAAGCTCTCCATTGGGACCCTTTACAGTGAGGGAAATCTCTCCATCAGGACCTTTTACAGTGAGAGAAATTTCTCCATTGGGATCCTTTACAATGAGTGAAACCTCTCCATTGGGACGCTTTACAGTGAGGGAAATCTTTCCATGGGGACCCTTTACAGTGAGAGAAATCTCTCCATCGGGACCCTTTACAGTGAGAGAAATCTCTCCATTGGGACCCTTTACAGTGAGGGAAATCTCTCCATTGTGACCCTTTACAGTGAGGGAAATCTCTCCATCAGAACCCTTTACAGTGAGAGAAATCTCTCCATCGGGACCCTTTACAGTGAGAGAAATCTCTCCATTGGGACCCTTTACAGTGAGGGAAATCTGTCCATTGGGACCCTTTACAGTGAGAGAAATCTCTCCATTGGGACCCTTTACAGTGAGGGAAATCTCTCCATTGTGACCCTTTACAGTGAGGGAAATCTCTCGATCAGAACCCTTTACAGTGAGGGAAATCTCTCCATTGGGACCCTTACAGTGAGAGAAATCTCTCCATCAGAACCCTTTACAGTGAGAGAAATCTCCCCATTGGGCCCCTTTACAGTGAGGGAAATCTCTCCATTGGGACCCTTTACAGTGAGAGAAATCTCTCCATTGGGACCTTTTACTGTGAGGGAAATCTCTCCATCAGAACCCTTTACAGTGAGGGAAATCTCTCCATCGGGACCCTTCACAGTGAGAGAACTCTCTCCATCAGGACCCTTTACAGTGAGGGAAATCTCTCCATCAGGACCATTTACAGTGAGAGAAATCTCTCCATTAGAACCCTTTCCAGTGAGGGAAATCTCTCCATTGGGACCCTTACAGTGAGGGAAATCTCTCCATTGGGACCCTTACAGTGTGGGAAATCTCTCCATTGGGACCCCTTTACAGTGAGAGAAATCTCTCCATTGCGACCCTTACGGTGTGAGAAATCTCTCCATTGGGACCCCTTTACAGTGAGAGAAATCTCTCCATTGGGACCCTTACAGTGAGGGAAATCTATCCATCGGGACCCTTACAGGAGGGAAATCTATCCATCGGGACCCTTACAGTGAGGGAAATCTCTCCATTGGGACCCTTTACAGTGAGGGAAACCTCTCCATTGGGAACCTTTACAGTGAGAGAAATCTCTCCATTGGGACACTTTATAGTGAGAGGAATCTCTCCATTGGGACCCTTTACAGTGAGGGAAATCTCTCCATCAGGATCTTTTACAGTGAGAGAAATTTCTCCATTGGGATCCTTTACAATGAGTGAAATCTCTCCATTGGGACGCTTTACAGTGAGGGAAATCTCTCCATGGGGACCCTTTACAGTGAGAGAAATCTCTCCATTGGGACCCTTTACAATGAGGGAAATCTCTCCATTGGGACCCTTTACAGTGAGGGAAATCTCTCCATTGGGACCCTTTACAGTGAGGGAAATCTCTCCATTGGGACCCTTTACAATGAGGGAAATCTCTCCATCAGAACCCTTTACAGTGAGGGAAATCTCTCCATTGGGACCCTTTACAGTGAGGGAAATCTCTCCATCAGAACCCTTTACAGTGAGAGAAATCTCTCCATTGGGACGCTTTACAGTGAGGGAAATCTCTCCATTGGGACCCTTTACAATGAGGGAAATCTCTCCATCACAACCCTTTACAGTGAGAGAAATCTCTCCATTGGGGCCCTTTACAGTGAGGGAAATCTCTCCATCAGGACCCTTTACAATGAGAGAAATCTCTCCATCGGGACCCTTTACAGTGAGGGAAATCTCTCCATCAGAACCCTTTACAGTGAGAGAAATCTCTCCATCGGGACCCTTTACAGTGAGGGAAATCTCTCCATTGGGACCCTTTACAGTGAGGGAAATCTCTCCATTGTGACCCTTTACAGTGAGGGAAATCTCTCCATCAGAACCCTTTACAGTGAGAGAAATCTCTCCATCAGAACCCTTTACAGTGAGAGAAATCTCTCCATCAGGACCCTTTACAATGAGGGTAATCTCTCCATCAGGACCCTTTACAGTGAGGGAAATCTCTCCATTGGGACCCTTTACAGTGAGGGAAATCTCTCCATCGGGACCCTTTACAGTGAGGGAAATCTCTCCATTGTGACCCTTTACAGTGAGGGAAATCTCTCCATCAGAACCCTTTACAGTGAGAGAAATCTCTCCATCAGAACCCTTTACAGTGAGAGAAATCTCTCCATTGGGACCCTTCACAGTGAGAGAAATCTCTCCATCAGGACCCTTTACAATGAGGGAAATCTCTCCATCAGAACCCTTTACAGTGAGAGAAATCTCTCCATCGGGACCCTTTACAGTGAGGGAAATCTCTCCATTGTGACCCTTTACAGTGAGAGAAATCTCCCCATTGGGTCCCTTTACAGTGAGGGAAATCTCTCCATTGGGACCCTTACAGTGAGAGAAATCTCTCCATCAGAACCCTTTACAGTGAGGGAAATCTCTCCATTGGCCCCTTTACACTGAGGGAAATCTCTCCATCGGGACCCTTCACAGTGAGAGAATTCTCTCCATCAGGACTCTTTACAGTGAGGGAAATCTCTCCATCAGGACCCTTTACAGTGAGAGAAATCTCTCCATTAGAACCCTTTACAGTGAGGGAAATCTCTCCATTGGGACCCTTACAGTGAGGGAAATCTCTCCATTGGGACCCTTACAGTGTGGGAAATCTCTCCATTGGGACCCTTTACAGTGAGAGAAATCTCTCCTTTGGGACCCTTTACAGTGAGGGAAATCTGTCCATTGGGACCCTTTACAGTGAGGGAAATCTGTCCATTGCGACCCCTTTACAGTGAGGGAAATCTCTCCATCAGGACCCTTCAGAGTGAACAAAATCTCTCCTTTGGGACCCCTTTACAGTGAGAGAAATCACTCCATCAGGTCCCTTTACAGTGAGGGAAATCTCTCCATTGGGACCCTTTACAGTGAGGGAAATCTGTCTATTAGAGTCCTTTACAGTGAGGGAAATCCCTCCATTGGGACCCTTTACAGTCAGGGAAATCCCTCCATTGGGACCCTTTACAGTCAGGGAAATCTGTCCATTGGGACCCCTTTACAGTGAGGGAAATCTCTCCAGTGGGGCTTTTCAGTGAGGGAGATCTCTCCATCAGGACCCTTGACAGTGTGAGAAATCTCTCCATTGGGACCCTTGACAGTGAGAGAAATCTCTCCATTGGGACCCTTTACAGTGAGGGAAATCTCTCCATCAGGACCTTTTACAGTGAGAGAAATTTCTCCATTGGGATCCTTTACAATGAGTGAAATCTCTCCATTGGGACGCTTTACAGTGAGGGAAATCTTTCCATGGGGACCCTTTACAGTGAGAGAAATCTCTCCATTGGGACCCTTTACAGTGAGGGAAATCTCTCCATCAGGACCTTTTACAGTGAGAGAAATTTCTCCATTGGGATCCTTTACAATGAGTGAAACCTCTCCATTGGGACCCTTTACAGTGAGAGAAATCTCTCCATTGGGAACCTTTACAGTGAGGGAAATCTCTCCATCAGGACCCTTTACAGTGAGGGAAATTTCTCCATTGGGACCCTTTACAGTGAGGAAAATCTCTCCATTGGGGCCATTTACAGTGAGAGAAATCTCTCCATTGAGACCCTTTACAGTGAGAGAAATCTCTCCATTGGGACTCTTTACAGTGAGAGAAATCTCTCCATCAGGACCCTTTACAGTGAGAGAAATCTCTCCATTGGGACCCTTGACAGTGAGAGAAATCTCTCCATTGGGACCCTTTACAGTGAGGGAAATCTCTCCATCAGGACCTTTTACAGTGAGAGAAATCTCTCCATTGGGATCCTTTACAATGAGTGAAACCTCTCCATTGGGACGCTTTACAGTGAGAGAAATCTCTCCATCAGAACCCGTTACAGTGAGGGAAATCTCTCCATCGGGACTCTTTACAGTGAGAGAAATCTCTCCATCAGAACACTTTACAGTGAGGGAAATCTCTCCATTGGGACTCTTTACAGTGAGAGAAATCTCTCCATCAGAACCCTTTACAGTGAGAGAAATCTCTCCATTGAGACCCTTTACAGTGAGAGAAATCTCTCCATTGGGACTCTTTACAGTGAGAGAAATCTCTCCAGGACCCTTTACAGTGAGGGAAATCTCTCCTTCAGAACCCTTTACAGTGAGGGAAATCTCTCCATCGGGACTCTTTACAGTGAGAGAAATCTCTCCATCAGAACCCTTTACAGTGAGGGAAATCTCTCCATCGGGACCCTTTACAGTGAGAGACGTCTCTCCATTGGGACCCTTTACAGAGAGAGAAATCTCTCCATCAGGACCCTTTACAGTGAGCGAAATCTCTCCGTTGGGACCCTTTTCAGTGAGGGAAATCTCTCCAGGATCCTTTACAGCGAGGGAAATCTCTCCAGTGGGACCCTTTACAGTGAGCGAAATCTCTCCATTGCTACCCTTTTCAGTGAGAGAAATCTCTCCAGGACCCTTTACAGTGAGAGAAATCTCTACATCGGGACCCTTTACAGTGAGGGAAATCTCTCCATTGGGACCCTTTACAGTGAGAGAAATCTCTCGATTGGGACCCTTTACTGTGAGAAAAATCTCTCCAGGACCCTTTACAGTGCGAGAAATCTCTCCAGGACCATTTACAGTGAGGGAAATCTCTCCATTGGAACCCTTTACAGTCAGAGAAATCTCAGCATTGGGACCCTTTACAGTGAGGGAAATATCCCCAATGATACCCTTTACAGTGAGGGAAATCTCTCCATTGGGACCCTTTACAGTGAGGGAAATCTCTCCATTGTGACCCTTTACAGTGAGGGAAATCTCTCCATTGGAACCCTATACAGTGAGGGAAATCTCTCCATCAGGAACCTTGACAGTGTGAGAAATCTCTCCATTGGGACGCTTTACAGTGAGGGAAATCTCTCCATTGGGACCCTTACAGTGAGGGAAATCTCTCCATTGGGACCCTTTACAGTGAGGGAAATCTCTCCATTGGGACGCTTTACAGTGAGGGAAATCTCTCCATTGGGACCCTTACAGTGAGGGAAATCTCTCCATCAGGACCCTTACAGTGAGGGAAATCTCTCCATTGGGACCCTTACAGTGAGGGAAATCTCTCCATCAGGACCCTTTACAGTGAGGGAAATCTCTCCATTGGGACCCTTTACAGTGAGGAAAACCTCTCTTCAGGGACCCTTTACAGTGAGGGAAATCTCTCCTTTGGGACCCCTTTACAGTGAGGGAAATCCCTCCATTGGGACCCTTTACAGTGAGGGAAATCTGTCCATTGGGACCCTTCACAGTGAGGGAAATCTCTCCATCAGGACCCTTCACAGTGAACAAAATCTCTCCTTTGGGACCCCTTTACATTGAGAGAAATCACTCCATCAGGACCCTTTACAGTGAGGGAAATCTCTCCATTGGGACCCTTTACAGTGAGCGAAATCTGTCCATTGGGGCACTTTACAGTGAGCGAAATCTCTCCATTGGGACCCTTTACAGTGAGGGAAATCTCTCCATTAGAATCCTTTACAGTGAGGGAAATCTCTCCATTGGGACCCTTTCAGTGAGGGAAATCTCTCCATTGGGACCCTTACAGTGAGGGAAATCTCTCCATCAGGACCCTTTACAGTGAGGGAAATCTCTCCATCAGGACCCTTTACAGTGAGGGAAATCTCTCCATTGGGACCCTTTCCAGTGAGGGAAATCTGTCCATTGGGACCCCTTTACAGTGAGGGAAATCTCTCCATCAGGACCCTTTACAGTGAGGGAAATCTCTCCATCAGGACCCTTTACAGTGAGTGAAATCTCTCCATTGGGACCCTTTACAGTGAACAAAATCTCTCATTTGGGACCCCTTTACAGTGAGAGAAATCTCTCCATTGGGACCCTTTAAAGTGAGAGAAATCTCTCCATCAGGATCCTTTACAGTCAGATAAATCTCTCCATTGGGACCCTTTACAGTGAGGAAAATCTCTCCATTGGGTCCATTCACAGTGAGGGAAATCTCTCCATCAGAACCCTTTACAGTGAGGGAAATCTCTCCATTGGGGCCTTTTTCAGTGAGGGAGATCTCTCCATCAGGACCCTTGACAGTGTGAGAAATCTCTCCATTGGGACCCTTTACAGTGAGGGAAATCTGTCCATCACAACCCTTTACAGTGAGAGAAAGCTCTCCATTGGCACCCTTTACAGTGAGAGAAATCTCTCCATTGGGACCCTTTACAGTGAGGGAAATCTCTCCATCAGGACCTTTTACAGTGAGAGAAATTTCTCCATTGGGATCCTTTACAATGAGGGAAATCTCTCCATTGGGACGCTTTACAGTGAGGCAAACCTCTCTTCAGGGACCCTTTACAGTGAGGGAAATCTCTCCTTTGGGACCCCTTTACAGTGAGGGAAATCCCTCCATTGGGACCCTTTACAGTGAGGGAAATCTGTCCATTGGGACCCTTTACAGTGAGGGAAACCTGTCCATTGGGACCCCTTTACAGTGAGGGAAATCTATCCATCAAAACCCTTTACAGTGAGGGAAATCTCTCCATTGGGACCCTTTACAGTGAGGGAAATATCCCCACTGATACGCTTTACAGTGAGGGAAATCTCTCCATTGGGACTCTTTACAGTGAGGGAAATCTCTCCATTGGGACCCTTTGCAGTGAGGGAAATCTCTCCATTGGGACCCTTTACAGTGAGGGAAATATCCCCAATGATACCCTTTACAGTGAGGGAAATCTGTCCATTGGGACTCTTTACAGTGAGGCAAACGTCTCCATTGGGACCCTTTACAGTGAGAGAAATCTCTCCATCAGGACCCTTTACAGTGAGGGAAATCTCTCCATTGGGACCATTCACAGTGAGGAAAACCTCTCCATTGAGAACTTTTACAGTGAGAGAAATCTCTCCATCAGGACCCTTTACAGTGAGGGAAATCTCTCCATTGGGACCCTTTACAGTGCGAGAAATATCTCGTCATTGGAGCCCTTTACAGTGAGCGAAATCTCTCCATTGGGATTCTTTACAGTGAGGGAAATCTCTCCATTGAGACCCTTTACAGTGAGGGAAATCTCTCCATTGAGACCCTTTACAGTGAGGGAAATCTCTCCATCAGAACCCTTTACAGTGAGAGAAATCTCTCCATTAGAACCCTTTACAGTGAGGGAAATCTCTCCATTGCGACCCTTACAGTGAGGGAAATCTCTCCATTGCGAACCTTACAGTGAGGGAAATCTCTCCATTAGAACACTTTACAGTGAGAGAAATCTCTCCATTGGGACCCTTACAGTGAGGGAAATCTCACCATCGGGACCCTTACAGTGAGGGATATCTCACCATCAGGACCCGAAACAGTGTGGGAAATCTCTCCATTGGGACCCTTTACAGTGAGGAAAACATCTCTTCAGGGACCCTTTACAGTGAGTGAAATCTCTCCTTTGGTACCCCTTTACAGTGAGGGAAATCCATCCATTGGGACTCTTTAGAGTGAGGGAAATCTGTCCATTGGGAACCTTTACAGTGAGGGAAATCTGTCCATTGCGACCCCTTTACAGTGAGGGAAATCTCTCCATCAGGACCCTTCAGAGTGAACAAAATCTCTCCTTTGGGACCCCTTTACTGTGAGAGAAATCACTCCATCAGGACCCTTTACAGTGAGGGAAATCTCTCCATTGGGACCCTTTACAGTGAGGGAAATCTCTCCATTGGGACCCTTACAGTGAGGGAAATCTCTCCATTGGGGCCCTTTACTGTGAGAGACATCACTCCATCAGGACCCTTTACAGTGAGGGAAATCTCTCCATTGGGACCCTTTACAGTGAGGGAAATCTTTCCATGGGGACCCTTTACAATGAGGGAAATCTCTCCATCAGAACCCTTTACAGTGAGGGAAATCTGTCCATTAGAGTCCTTTACAGTGAGGGAAATCCCTCCATTGGCACCCTTTACAGTGAGGGAAATCTGTCCATTGGGACCCCTTTACAGTGAGGGAAATCTCTCCATCAGGACCCTTTACAGTGAGGGAAATCTCTCCATCAGGACCCTTTACAGTGAGAGAAATCTCTCCATTGGGACCCCTTTACAGTGCGGGAAATCTCTCCATTGGGACCCTTTACAGTGAGGGAAATCTCTCCATTGGGGCCCTTTACAATGAGGGAAATCTCTCCATCAGGACCCTTTATAGTGAGTGAAATCTCTCCTTTGGTACCCCTTTACAGTGAGGGAAATCTGTCCATTGGGACCCTTTACAGTGAGGGAAATCTGTCCATTGCGACCCCTTTACAGTGAGGGAAATCTCTCCATCAGGACCCTTCAGAGTCAACAAAATCTCTCCTTTGGGACCCCTTTACAGTGAGAGAAATCACTCCATCAGGACCCTTTACAGTGAGGGAAATCTCTCCATTGGGACCCTTTACAGTGAGGGAAATCTGTCCATTAGAGTCCTTTACAGTGAGGGAAATCCCTCCATTGGGACCCTTTACAGTCAGGGAAATCCCTCCATTGGGACCCTTTACAGTCAGATAATCTGTCCATTGGGACCCCTTTACAGTGAGGGAAATCTCTCCAGGACCCTTTACAGTGAGGGAAATCTCTCCATCAGGACCCTTTACAGTGAGGGAAATCTCTCCATCGGGCCCCTTGACAGTGAGGGAAATCTCTCCATTGGGACCCTTTACAGTGAGGGAAATCTCTCCATTGGGGCCCTTTACAATGAGGGAAATCTCTCCATCAGAACCCTTTACAGTGAGGGAAATCTGTCCATTAGAGTCCTTTACAGTGAGGGAAATCCCTCCATTGGGACCCTTTACAGTGAGGGAAATCTGTCCATTGGGACCCTTTACAGTGAGATAAATCTCTCCATTGGGACCCTTTACAGTGAGAGAAATCTCTCCATCAGGACCCTTTACAGTGAACAAAATCTCTCCTTTGGGACCCTTTTACAGTGAGGGAAATCTCTCCATCACAACCCTTTACAGTGAGAGAAAGCTCTCCATTGGGACCCTTTACAGTGAGGGAAATATCTCCATTGGGGCCTTTTTCAGTGAGGGAAATCTCTCCATTGGGACCCTTTACAGTGAGAGAAATCTCTCCATCAGGACCCTTGACAGTGTGAGAAATCTCTCCATTGGGACCCTTTACAGTGAGGGAAATCTCTCCATTGGGACCCTTTACAGTGAGAGAAATCTCTCCATTGGGACCCTTTACAGTGAGGGAAATCTCTCCATCAGGACCTTTTACAGTGAGAGAAATTTCTCCATTGGGATCCTTTACAATGAGTGAAATCTCTCCATTGGGACGCTTTACAGTGAGGGAAATCTTTCCATGAGGACCCTTTACAATGAGGGAAATCTCTCCATCAGAACCCTTTACAGTGAGAGAAATCTCTCCATTGGGACCCTTCACAGTGAGAGAAATCTTTCCATTGGGACCTTTTAGAGTGAGGGAAATCTCTCCATCAGGACCCTTTACAGTGAGGGAAATCTCTCCATCGGGACACTTTACAGTGAGAGAAATCTCACCATCAGGACCCTGAACAGTGAGGGAAATCTCTCCATTGGGACCCTTTACAGTGAGGAAAACCTCTCTTCAGGGACCCTTTACAGTGAGTGAAATCTCTCCTTTGGTTCCCCTTTACAGTGAGGGAAATCCCTCCATTGGGACCCTTTACAGTGAGGGAAATCTGTCCATTGGGACCCTTTACAGTAAGGGAAATCTGTCCATTGCGACCCCTTTACAGTGAGAGAAATCTCTCCATTGGGACCCTTTACAGTGAGGGAAATCTCTCCATCAGGACCCTTTACAGTGAGGGAAATCTCTCCATCAGGACCCTTTACAATGAGGGAAATCTCTCCATCAGAACCCTTTACAGTGAGAGAAATCTCTCCATCGGGACCCTTTACAGTGAGAGAAATCTCACCATCAGGACCCTTAACAGTGAGGGAAATCTCTCCATTGGGACCCTTTACAGTGAGGAAAACCTCTCTTCAGGGACCCTTTATAGTGAGTGAAATCTCTCCTTTGGTACCCCTTTACAGTGAGGGAAATCCCTCCATTGGGACCCTTTACAGTGAGGGAAATCTGTCCATTGGGACCCTTTACAGTGAGGGAAATCTGTCCATTGCGACCCCTTTACAGTGAGGGAAATCTCTCCATCAGGACACTTCAGAGTGAACAAAATCTCTCCTTTGGGACCCCTTTACAGTGAGAGAAATCACTCCATCAGGACCCTTTACAGTGAGGGAAATCTCTCCATTGGGACCCTTTACAGTGAGGGAAATCTGTCCATTAGAGTCCTTTACAGTGAGGGAAATCCCTCCATTGGGACCCTTTACAGTCAGGGAAATCCCTCCATTGGGACCCTTTACAGTCAGGGAAATCTGTCCATTGGGACCCCTTTACAGTGAGGGAAATCTCTCCATCAGGACCCTTTACAGTGAACAAAATCTCTCCTTTGGGACCCCTTTACAGTGAGGGAAATCTCTCCATTGGGGCCTTTTTCAGTGAGGGAGATCTCTCCATCAGGACCCTTGACAGTGTGAGAAATCTCTCCATTGGGACCCTTTACAGTGAGGGAAATCTCTCCATCACAACCCTTTACAGTGAGAGAAAGCTCTCCATTGGGACCCTTTACAGTGAGGGAAATCTCTCCATCAGGACCTTTTACAGTGAGAGAAATTTCTCCATTGGGATCCTTTACAATGAGTGAAACCTCTCCATTGGGACGCTTTACAGTGAGGGAAATCTTTCCATGGGGACCCTTTACAGTGAGAGAAATCTCTCCATCGGGACCCTTTACAGTGAGAGAAATCTCTCCATTGGGACCCTTTACAGTGAGGGAAATCTCTCCATTGTGACCCTTTACAGTGAGGGAAATCTCTCCATCAGAACCCTTTACAGTGAGAGAAATCTCTCCATCGGGACACTTTACAGTGAGAGAAATCTCTCCATTGGGACCCTTTACAGTGAGGGAAATCTGTCCATTGGGACCCTTTACAGTGAGAGAAATCTCTCCATTGGGACCCTTTACAGTGAGGGAAATCTCTCCATTGTGACCCTTTACAGTGAGGGAAATCTCTCGATCAGAACCCTTTACAGTGAGGGAAATCTCTCCATTGGGACCCTTACAGTGAGAGAAATCTCTCCATCAGAACCCTTTACAGTGAGAGAAATCTCCCCATTGGGCCCCTTTACAGTGAGGGAAATCTCTCCATTGGGACCCTTTACAGTGAGAGAAATCTCTCCATTGGGACCTTTTACTGTGAGGGAAATCTCTCCATCAGAACCCTTTACAGTGAGGGAAATCTCTCCATCGGGACCCTTCACAGTGAGAGAACTCTCTCCATCAGGAACCTTTACAGTGAGGGAAATCTCTCCATCAAGACCATTTACAGTGAGAGAAATCTCTCCATTAGAACCCTTTCCAGTGAGGGAAATCTCTCCATTGGGACCCTTACAGTGAGGGAAATCTCTCCATTGGGACCCTTACAGTGTGGGAAATCTCTCCATTGGGACCCCTTTACAGTGAGAGAAATCTCTCCATTGCGACCCTTACGGTGTGAGAAATCTCTCCATTGGGACCCCTTTACAGTGAGAGAAATCTCTCCATTGGGACCCTTACAGTGAGAGAAATCTATCCATCGTGACCCTTACAGGAGGGAAATCTATCCATCGGGACCCTTACAGTGAGGGAAATCTCTCCATTGGGACCCTTTACAGTGAGGGAAATCTCTCCATTGGGAACCTTTACAGTGAGAGAAATCTCTCCATTGGGACACTTTATAGTGAGAGGAATCTCTCCATTGGGACCCTTTACAGTGAGGGAAATCTCTCCATCAGGACCTTTTACAGTGAGAGAAATTTCTCCATTGGGATCCTTTACAATGAGTGAAATCTCTCCATTGGGACGCTTTACAGTGAGGGAAATCTCTCCATGGGGACCCTTTACAGTGAGAGAAATCTCTCCATTGGGACCCTTTACAATGAGGGAAATCTCTCCATTGGGACCCTTTACAGTGAGGGAAATCTCTCCATTGGGACCCTTTACAGTGAGGGAAATCTCTCCATTGGGACCCTTTACAATGAGGGAAATCTCTCCATCAGAACCCTTTACAGTGAGGGAAATCTCTCCATTGGGACCCTTTACAGTGAGGGAAATCTCTCCAT
The DNA here is from genome assembly GCF_047496885.1 of Scyliorhinus torazame. Lineage (NCBI taxonomy): Eukaryota > Metazoa > Chordata > Chondrichthyes > Carcharhiniformes > Scyliorhinidae > Scyliorhinus > Scyliorhinus torazame. The sequence goes on along the minus strand of NC_092710.1, from coordinate 350,813,002 downwards.
CAGAACCCTTTACAGTGAGAGAAATCTCTCCATTGGGACGCTTTACAGTGAGGGAAATCTCTCCATTGGGACCCTTTACAATGAGGGAAATCTCTCCATCAGAACCCTTTACAGTGAGGGAAATCTCTCCATTGGGACCCTTTACAGTGAGGGAAATCTCTCCATCACAACCCTTTACAGTGAGAGAAATCTCTCCATTGGGGCCCTTTACAGTGAGGGAAATCTCTCCATCAGGACCCTTTACAATGAGAGAAATCTCTCCATCGGGACCCTTTACAGTGAGGGAAATCTCTCCATCAGAACCCTTTACAGTGAGAGAAATCTCTCCATCGGGACCCTTTACAGTGAGGGAAATCTCTCCATTGGGACCCTTTACAGTGAGGGAAATCTCTCCATTGTGACCCTTTACAGTGAGGGAAATCTCTCCATCAGAACCCTTTACAGTGAGAGAAATCTCTCCATCAGAACCCTTTACAGTGAGAGAAATCTCTCCATCAGGACCCTTTACAATGAGGGAAATCTCTCCATCAGGACCCTTTACAGTGAGGGAAATCTCTCCATTGGGACCCTTTACAGTGAGGGAAATCTCTCCATCGGGACCCTTTACAGTGAGGGAAATCTCTCCATTGTGACCCTTTACAGTGAGGGAAATCTCTCCATCAGAACCCTTTACAGTGAGAGAAATCTCTCCATCAGAACCCTTTACAGTGAGAGAAATCTCTCCATTGGGACCCTTCACAGTGAGAGAAATCTCTCCATCAGGACCCTTTACAATGAGGGAAATCTCTCCATCAGAACCCTTTACAGTGAGAGAAATCTCTCCATCGGGACCCTTTACAGTGAGGGAAATCTCTCCATTGTGACCCTTTACAGTGAGAGAAATCTCCCCATTGGGTCCCTTTACAGTGAGGGAAATCTCTCCATTGGGACCCTTACAGTGAGGGAAATCTCTCCATCAGAACCCTTTACAGTGAGGGAAATCTCTCCATTGGCCCCTTTACACTGAGGGAAATCTCTCCATCGGGACCCTTCACAGTGAGAGAATTCTCTCCATCAGGACCCTTTACAGTGAGGGAAATCTCTCCATCAGGACCCTTTACAGTGAGAGAAATCTCTCCATTAGAACCCTTTACAGTGAGGGAAATCTCTCCATTGGGACCCTTACAGTGAGGGAAATCTCTCCATTGGGACCCTTACAGTGTGGGAAATCTCTCCATTGGGACCCTTTACAATGAGAGAAATCTCTCCATTGGGACCCTTACAGTGTGGGAAATCTCTCCATTGGGACCCCTTCACAGTGAGAGAAATCTCTCCATTGGGACCCTAACAGTGAGGGAAATCTATCCATCGGGACCCTTACAGTGAGGGAAATCTCGCCATTAGAACCCTTACAGTGAGGGAAATCTCTCCATTGGGACCCTTACAGTGAGGGAAATCTCTCCATTAGAACCCTTTACAGTGAGGGAAATCTCTCCATTGGGACCCTTTTCACTGAGGAAAACCTCTCTTTAGGGACCCTTTACAGTGAGGGAAATCCCTCCTTTGGGACCCCTTTACAGTGAGGAAAATCTCTCCATTGGGACCCTTTACAGTGAGGGAAATCTCTCCATTGGGGCCCTTTACAGTGAGGGAAATCTCTCCATTGGGGCCCTTTACAGTGAGGGAAATCTCTCCATTGGGGCCCTTTACAGTGAGGGAAATCTCTCCATTGGGGCCCTTTACAGTGAGGGAAATCTCTCCATTGGGGCCCTTTACAGTGAGGGAAATCTCTCCATTGGGGCCCTTTACAGTGAGGGAAATCTCTCCATCAGGACCCTTTACAGTGAGGGAAATCTCTCCATCTGGACCCTTTACAGTGAGGGAAATCTCTCCATTGGGGCCCTTTACAGTGAGGGAAATCTCTCCATTGGGGCCCTTTACAGTGAGGGAAATCTCTCCATTGGGGCCCTTTACAGTGAGGGAAATCTCTCCATCAGGACCCTTTACAGTTAGGGAAATCTCTCCATTGGAACCCTTTCTAGTGAGGCAAACCTCTCTTCAGGGACCCTTTACAGTGAGGGAAATCCCTCCATTGGGCCCCTTTACAGTGAGCGAAATCAGTCAATTGGGACCCTTTACAGTGAGGGGATTCTGTCCATTGGGACCCCTTTACAGTGAGAGAAATCTCTCCATCAGGACCCTTTACAGTGAGGGAAATCTCTCCATCAGGACCCTTTACAGTGAGAGAAATCACTCCATCAGGACCCTTTACAGTCAGATAAATCTCTCCATTGGGACCCTTTACAGTGAGGAAAATCTCTCCATTGGGACCCTTTACAGTGAGGGAAATATCCCCAATGATACCCTTTACAGTGAGGGAAATCTCTCCATTGGGACTCTTTACAGTGAGGGAAATCTCTCCATTGGGACACTTTGCAGTGAGGGAAATCTCTCCACTGGAACCCTTTACAGTGAGTGAAATATCCCCAATGATACCCTTTACAGTGAGGGAAATCTCTCCATCAGGACCCTTTACAGTGAGAGAAATCTCTCCATTGGGACCCCTTTACAGTGCGGGAAATCTCTCCATTGGGACCCTTTACAGTGAGGGAAATCTCTCCATTGGGGCCCTTTACAATGAGGGAAATCTCTCCATCAGGACCCTTTATAGTGAGTGAAATCTCTCCTTTGGTACCCCTTTACAGTGAGGGAAATCTGTCCATTGGGACCCTTTACAGTGAGGGAAATCTGTCCATTACGACCCCTTTACAGTGAGGGAAATCTCTCCATCAGGACCCTTCAGAGTCAACAAAATCTCTCCTTTGGGACCCCTTTACAGTGAGAGAAATCACTCCATCAGGACCCTTTACAGTGAGGGAAATCTCTCCATTGGGACCCTTTACAGTGAGGGAAATCTGTCCATTAGAGTCCTTTACAGTGAGGGAAATCCCTCCATTGGGACCCTTTACAGTCAGGGAAATCCCTCCATTGGGACCCTTTACAGTCAGATAATCTGTCCATTGGGACCCCTTTACAGTGAGGGAAATCTCTCCAGGACCCTTTACAGTGAGGGAAATCTCTCCATCAGGACCCTTTACAGTGAGGGAAATCTCTCCATCGGGCCCCTTGACAGTGAGGGAAATCTCTCCATTGGGACCCTTTACAGTGAGGGAAATCTCTCCATTGGGGCCCTTTACAATGAGGGAAATCTCTCCATCAGAACCCTTTACAGTGAGGGAAATCTGTCCATTAGAGTCCTTTACAGTGAGGGAAATCCCTCCATTGGGACCCTTTACAGTGAGGGAAATCTGTCCATTGGGACCCTTTACAGTGAGATAAATCTCTCCATTGGGACCCTTTACAGTGAGAGAAATCTCTCCATCAGGACACTTTACAGTGAACAAAATCTCTCCTTTGGGACCCTTTTACAGTGAGGGAAATCTCTCCATCACAACCCTTTACAGTGAGAGAAAGCTCTCCATTGGGACCCTTTACAGTGAGGGAAATATCTCCATTGGGGCCTTTTTCAGTGAGGGAAATCTCTCCATTGGGACCCTTTACAGTGAGAGAAATCTCTCCATCAGGACCCTTGACAGTGTGAGAAATCTCTCCATTGGGACCCTTTACAGTGAGGGAAATCTCTCCATTGGGACCCTTTACAGTGAGAGAAATCTCTCCATTGGGACCCTTTACAGTGAGGGAAATCTCTCCATCAGGACCTTTTACAGTGAGAGAAATTTCTCCATTGGGATCCTTTACAATGAGTGAAATCTCTCCATTGGGACGCTTTACAGTGAGGGAAATCTTTCCATGAGGACCCTTTACAATGAGGGAAATCTCTCCATCAGAACCCTTTACAGTGAGAGAAATCTCTCCATTGGGACCCTTCACAGTGAGAGAAATCTTTCCATTGGGACCTTTTAGAGTGAGGGAAATCTCTCCATCAGGACCCTTTACAGTGAGGGAAATCTCTCCATCGGGACACTTTACAGTGAGAGAAATCTCACCATCAGGACCCTGAACAGTGAGGGAAATCTCTCCATTGGGACCCTTTACAGTGAGGAAAACCTCTCTTCAGGGACCCTTTACAGTGAGTGAAATCTCTCCTTTGGTTCCCCTTTACAGTGAGGGAAATCCCTCCATTGGGACCCTTTACAGTGAGGGAAATCTGTCCATTGGGACCCTTTACAGTAAGGGAAATCTGTCCATTGCGACCCCTTTACAGTGAGAGAAATCTCTCCATTGGGACCCTTTACAGTGAGGGAAATCTCTCCATCAGGACCCTTTACAGTGAGGGAAATCTCTCCATCAGGACCCTTTACAATGAGGGAAATCTCTCCATCAGAACCCTTTACAGTGAGAGAAATCTCTCCATCGGGACCCTTTACAGTGAGAGAAATCTCACCATCAGGACCCTTAACAGTGAGGGAAATCTCTCCATTGGGACCCTTTACAGTGAGGAAAACCTCTCTTCAGGGACCCTTTATAGTGAGTGAAATCTCTCCTTTGGTACCCCTTTACAGTGAGGGAAATCCCTCCATTGGGACCCTTTACAGTGAGGGAAATCTGTCCATTGGGACCCTTTACAGTGAGGGAAATCTGTCCATTGCGACCCCTTTACAGTGAGGGAAATCTCTCCATCAGGACACTTCAGAGTGAACAAAATCTCTCCTTTGGGACCCCTTTACAGTGAGAGAAATCACTCCATCAGGACCCTTTACAGTGAGGGAAATCTCTCCATTGGGACCCTTTACAGTGAGGGAAATCTGTCCATTAGAGTCCTTTACAGTGAGGGAAATCCCTCCATTGGGACCCTTTACAGTCAGGGAAATCCCTCCATTGGGACCCTTTACAGTCAGGGAAATCTGTCCATTGGGACCCCTTTACAGTGAGGGAAATCTCTCCATCAGGACCCTTTACAGTGAACAAAATCTCTCCTTTGGGACCCCTTTACAGTGAGGGAAATCTCTCCATTGGGGCCTTTTTCAGTGAGGGAGATCTCTCCATCAGGACCCTTGACAGTGTGAGAAATCTCTCCATTGGGACCCTTTACAGTGAGGGAAATCTCTCCATCACAACCCTTTACAGTGAGAGAAAGCTCTCCATTGGGACCCTTTACAGTGAGGGAAATCTCTCCATCAGGACCTTTTACAGTGAGAGAAATTTCTCCATTGGGATCCTTTACAATGAGTGAAACCTCTCCATTGGGACGCTTTACAGTGAGGGAAATCTTTCCATGGGGACCCTTTACAGTGAGAGAAATCTCTCCATCGGGACCCTTTACAGTGAGAGAAATCTCTCCATTGGGACCCTTTACAGTGAGGGAAATCTCTCCATTGTGACCCTTTACAGTGAGGGAAATCTCTCCATCAGAACCCTTTACAGTGAGAGAAATCTCTCCATCGGGACCCTTTACAGTGAGAGAAATCTCTCCATTGGGACCCTTTACAGTGAGGGAAATCTGTCCATTGGGACCCTTTACAGTGAGAGAAATCTCTCCATTGGGACCCTTTACAGTGAGGGAAATCTCTCCATTGTGACCCTTTACAGTGAGGGAAATCTCTCGATCAGAACCCTTTACAGTGAGGGAAATCTCTCCATTGGGACCCTTACAGTGAGAGAAATCTCTCCATCAGAACCCTTTACAGTGAGAGAAATCTCCCCATTGGGCCCCTTTACAGTGAGGGAAATCTCTCCATTGGGACCCTTTACAGTGAGAGAAATCTCTCCATTGGGACCTTTTACTGTGAGGGAAATCTCTCCATCAGAACCCTTTACAGTGAGGGAAATCTCTCCATCGGGACCCTTCACAGTGAGAGAACTCTCTCCATCAGGACCCTTTACAGTGAGGGAAATCTCTCCATCAAGACCATTTACAGTGAGAGAAATCTCTCCATTAGAACCCTTTCCAGTGAGGGAAATCTCTCCATTGGGACCCTTACAGTGAGGGAAATCTCTCCATTGGGACCCTTACAGTGTGGGAAATCTCTACATTGGGACCCCTTTACAGTGAGAGAAATCTCTCCATTGCGACCCTTACGGTGTGAGAAATCTCTCCATTGGGACCCCTTTACAGTGAGAGAAATCTCTCCATTGGGACCCTTACAGTGAGAGAAATCTATCCATCGTGACCCTTACAGGAGGGAAATCTATCCATCGGGACCCTTACAGTGAGGGAAATCTCTCCATTGGGACCCTTTACAGTGAGGGAAATCTCTCCATTGGGAACCTTTACAGTGAGAGAAATCTCTCCATTGGGACACTTTATAGTGAGAGGAATCTCTCCATTGGGACCCTTTACAGTGAGGGAAATCTCTCCATCAGGACCTTTTACAGTGAGAGAAATTTCTCCATTGGGATCCTTTACAATGAGTGAAATCTCTCCATTGGGACGCTTTACAGTGAGGGAAATCTCTCCATGGGGACCCTTTACAGTGAGAGAAATCTCTCCATTGGGACCCTTTACAATGAGGGAAATCTCTCCATTGGGACCCTTTACAGTGAGGGAAATCTCTCCATTGGGACCCTTTACAGTGAGGGAAATCTCTCCATTGGGACCCTTTACAATGAGGGAAATCTCTCCATCAGAACCCTTTACAGTGAGGGAAATCTCTCCATTGGGACCCTTTACAGTGAGGGAAATCTCTCCATCAGAACCCTTTACAGTGAGAGAAATCTCTCCATTGGGACGCTTTACAGTGAGGGAAATCTCTCCATTGGGACCCTTTACAATGAGGGAAATCTCTCCATCAGAACCCTTTACAGTGAGGGAAATCTCTCCATTGGGACCCTTTACAGTGAGGGAAATCTCTCCATCACAACCCTTTACAGTGAGAGAAATCTCTCCATTGGGGCCCTTTACAGTGAGGGAAATCTCTCCATCAGGACCCTTTACAATGAGAGAAATCTCTCCATCGGGACCCTTTACAGTGAGGGAAATCTCTCCATCAGAACCCTTTACAGTGAGAGAAATCTCTCCATCGGGACCCTTTACAGTGAGGGAAATCTCTCCATTGGGACCCTTTACAGTGAGGGAAATCTCTCCATTGTGACCCTTTACAGTGAGGGAAATCTCTCCATCAGAACCCTTTACAGTGAGAGAAATCTCTCCATCAGAACCCTTTACAGTGAGAGAAATCTCTCCATCAGGACCCTTTACAATGAGGGAAATCTCTCCATCAGGACCCTTTACAGTGAGGGAAATCTCTCCATTGGGACCCTTTACAGTGAGGGAAATCTCTCCATCGGGACCCTTTACAGTGAGGGAAATCTCTCCATTGTGACCCTTTACAGTGAGGGAAATCTCTCCATCAGAACCCTTTACAGTGAGAGAAATCTCTCCATCAGAACCCTTTACAGTGAGAGAAATCTCTCCATTGGGACCCTTCACAGTGAGAGAAATCTCTCCATCAGGACCCTTTACAATGAGGGAAATCTCTCCATCAGAACCCTTTACAGTGAGAGAAATCTCTCCATCGGGACCCTTTACAGTGAGGGAAATCTCTCCATTGTGACCCTTTACAGTGAGAGAAATCTCCCCATTGGGTCCCTTTACAGTGAGGGAAATCTCTCCATTGGGACCCTTACAGTGAGGGAAATCTCTCCATCAGAACCCTTTACAGTGAGGGAAATCTCTCCATTGGCCCCTTTACACTGAGGGAAATCTCTCCATCGGGACCCTTCACAGTGAGAGAATTCTCTCCATCAGGACCCTTTACAGTGAGGGAAATCTCTCCATCAGGACCCTTTACAGTGAGAGAAATCTCTCCATTAGAACCCTTTACAGTGAGGGAAATCTCTCCATTGGGACCCTTACAGTGAGGGAAATCTCTCCATTGGGACCCTTACAGTGTGGGAAATCTCTCCATTGGGACCCTTTACAATGAGAGAAATCTCTCCATTGGGACCCTTACAGTGTGGGAAATCTCTCCATTGGGACCCCTTCACAGTGAGAGAAATCTCTCCATTGGGACCCTAACAGTGAGGGAAATCTATCCATCGGGACCCTTACAGTGAGGGAAATCTCGCCATTAGAACCCTTACAGTGAGGGAAATCTCTCCATTGGGACCCTTACAGTGAGGGAAATCTCTCCATTAGAACCCTTTACAGTGAGGGAAATCTCTCCATTGGGACCCTTTTCACTGAGGAAAACCTCTCTTTAGGGACCCTTTACAGTGAGGGAAATCCCTCCTTTGGGACCCCTTTACAGTGAGGAAAATCTCTCCATTGGGACCCTTTACAGTGAGGGAAATCTCTCCATTGGGGCCCTTTACAGTGAGGGAAATCTCTCCATTGGGGCCCTTTACAGTGAGGGAAATCTCTCCATTGGGGCCCTTTACAGTGAGGGAAATCTCTCCATTGGGGCCCTTTACAGTGAGGGAAATCTCTCCATTGGGGCCCTTTACAGTGAGGGAAATCTCTCCATTGGGGCCCTTTACAGTGAGGGAAATCTCTCCATCAGGACCCTTTACAGTGAGGGAAATCTCTCCATCTGGACCCTTTACAGTGAGGGAAATCTCTCCATTGGGGCCCTTTACAGTGAGGGAAATCTCTCCATTGGGGCCCTTTACAGTGAGGGAAATCTCTCCATTGGGGCCCTTTACAGTGAGGGAAATCTCTCCATCAGGACCCTTTACAGTTAGGGAAATCTCTCCATTGGAACCCTTTCTAGTGAGGCAAACCTCTCTTCAGGGACCCTTTACAGTGAGGGAAATCCCTCCATTGGGCCCCTTTACAGTGAGCGAAATCAGTCAATTGGGACCCTTTACAGTGAGGGGATTCTGTCCATTGGGACCCCTTTACAGTGAGAGAAATCTCTCCATCAGGACCCTTTACAGTGAGGGAAATCTCTCCATCAGGACCCTTTACAGTGAGAGAAATCACTCCATCAGGACCCTTTACAGTCAGATAAATCTCTCCATTGGGACCCTTTACAGTGAGGAAAATCTCTCCATTGGGACCCTTTACAGTGAGGGAAATATCCCCAATGATACCCTTTACAGTGAGGGAAATCTCTCCATTGGGACTCTTTACAGTGAGGGAAATCTCTCCATTGGGACACTTTGCAGTGAGGGAAATCTCTCCACTGGAACCCTTTACAGTGAGTGAAATATCCCCAATGATACCCTTTACAGTGAGGGAAATCTCTACATTGGGACCCTTTAAAGTGAGGGAAATATCCCCAATGATACCCTTTACAGTGAGGGAAATCTCTCCATTGGGACTCTTTACAGTGAGGCAAACCTCTCCATTGGGACCCTTTACAGTGAGAGAAATCTCTCCATCAGGACCCTTTACAGTGAGGGAAATCTCTCCATTGGGACCCTTTACAGTGAGGAAAATCTCTCTTTAGGGACCCTTTACAGTGATGGAAATCTCTCCTTTTGGACCCCTTTACAGTGAGAGAAATCTCTCCATCGGGACCCTTTACAGTGAGGGAAATCTCTCCATTGGGACCCTTTGCAGTGAGGGAAATCTCTCCATGAGGACCCTTTACAGTGAGGGAAATCTCTCCATCAGGACCCTTTACAGTGAGGGAAATCTCTCCATTGGGCCCCTTTACAGTGAGAGAAATCTCTCCATCGGGACTCTTTACAGTGAGAGAAATCTCTCCATTGGGACCATTTACAGTGAGGGTAACTCTCCATTGGGACCCTTTACAGTGAGGGAAATCTCTCCATTGGGACCCTTTACAGTGAGGGAAACCTCTCCAACAGGACCCTTTACAGTGAGGGAAATCTCTCCATTGGGACCCTTTACAGTGAGCGAAATCTCTCCATTGGGACCCTTTACATTGAGGGAAATCTGTCCATTAGAGTCCTTTACAGTGAGCGAAGTCTCTCCATTGGGACCCTTAGAGTGAGGGAAATCTCCCCATTGGGACCCTTACAGTGAGGGAAATCTCTCCATCAGGACCCTTTACAGTGAGGGAAATCTCTCCATCAGAACCCTTTACAGTGAGGAAAATCTCTCCATTTTGACCCTTTACAATGAGGGAAATCTCTCCATCAGAACCCTTTACAGTGAGAGAAATCTCTCCATTAGAACCCTTTACAGTGAGGGAAATCTCTCCATTGGGACCCTTACAGTGAGGGAAATCTCTCCATTGGGAAGCTTACAGTGAGAGAAATCTCTCCATTAGAACCCTTTACAGTGAGAGAAATCTCTCCATTGGGACCCTTTACAGTGAGGAAAACCTCTCTTTAGGGAGCCTTTACAGTGAGGGAAATCTCTCCTTTGGGACCCCTTTACTGTGAGGGAAATCTCTCCATTGGGACCCTTTACAGTGAGAGAAATCTCCCCATTGGGGCCCTTACAGTGAGGGAAATCTCTGCATCAGGACCCTTAACAGTGAGGGAAATCTCTCCATTGGGGCCCTTTACAGTGAGGGAAATCTCTGCATCAGGAACCTTAACAGTGAGGGAAATGTCTCCATTGGGACCCTTACAGTGAGAGAAATCTCTCCATTGGGACCCTTACAGTGAGGGAAATCTCTGCATCAGGACCCTTTACAGTGAGGGAAATCTCTCCATTGGGACCCTTTACAGTGAGCGAAATCTCTCCATTGGGACCCTTTACAGTGAGGGAAATGTCTCCATTGGGACCGTTTACAGTGAGGGAAATCTCTCCATTGGGACCCTTTACAGTGAGGGAAATCTCTCCATTGGGACCCTTTGCAGTGAGGCAAACCTCTCCATTGGGACCCTTTACAGTGAGAGAACTCTCTCCATCAGGACCCATTACAGTGAGGGAAATCTCTCCATCAGAACTCTTTATAGTGAGGGAAATCTCTCCATTGGGACCCTTTACAGTGAGAGAAATCTCTGCATTGGGACCCTTCACAGTGAGAGAAGTCTCTCCATTGGGACCCTTTACAGTGAGGTTAATTTCTCCATCAGGACTCTTTCCAGTGCGGGAAATCTCTCCATTGGGACCCTTTACAGTGAGGGAAATCTCTCCATTAGAATCCTTTACAGTGAGGGAAATCTGTCCATTAGAGTCCTTTACAGTGAGCGAAGTCTCTCCATTGGGACTCTTAGAGTGAGGGAAATCTCTCCATTGGGACCCTTTACAGTGAGGGAAACCTCTCCAACAGGACCCTTTACAGTGAGGGAAATCTCTCCATTGGGACCCTTTACAGTGAGCGAAATCTCTCCATTGGGACCCTTTACATTGAGGGAAATCTCTCCATTAGAGTCCTTTACAGTGAGCGAAGTCTCTCCATTGGGACCCTTAGAGTGAGGGAAATCTCTCCATTGGGACCCTTACAGTGAGGGAAATCTCTCCATCAGGACCCTTAACAGTGAGGGAAATCTCGCCATTGGGACCCTTTACAGTGAGGGAAATCTCTCCATCAGGACCCTTTACAGTGAGGGAAATCTCTCCATCAGAACCCTTTACAGTGAGGAAAATCTCTCCATTTTGACCCTTTACAATGAGGGAAATCTCTCCATCAGAACCCTTTACAGTGAGAGAAATCTCTCCATTAGAACCCTTTACAGTGAGGGAAATCTCTCCATTGGGACCCTTACAGTGAGGGAAATCTCTCCATTGGGAAGCTTACAGTGAGAGAAATCTCTCCATTAGAACCCTTTACAGTGAGAGAAATCTCTCCATTGGGACCCTTTACAGTGAGGAAAACCTCTCTTTAGGGAGCCTTTACAGTGAGGGAAATCTCTCCTTTGGGACCCCTTTACTGTGAGGGAAATCTCTCCATTGGGACCCTTTACAGTGAGAGAAATCTCCCCATTGGGGCCCTTACAGTGAGGGAAATCTCTGCATCAGGACCCTTAACAGTGAGGGAAATCTCTCCATTGGGGCCCTTTACAGTGAGGGAAATCTCTGCATCAGGAACCTTAACAGTGAGGGAAATCTCTCCATTGGGGCCCTTTACAGTGAGGGAAATATCTCCATTGGGACCCTTTACAGTGAGGGAAATCTCTCCATTGGGACCCTTTACAGTGAGGGAAATCTCTCCATTGGGACCCTTACAGTGAGAGAAATCTCTCCATTGGGACCCTTACAGTGAGGGAAATCTCTGCATCAGGACCCTTTACAGTGAGGGAAATCTCTCCATTGGGACCCTTTACAGTGAGCGAAATCTCTCCATTGGGACCCTTTACAGTGATGGAAATGTCTCCATTGGGACCCTTTACAGTGAGGGAAATCTCTCCATTGGGACCCTTTACAGTGAGGGAAATCTCTCCATTGGGACCCTTTGCAGTGAGGCAAACCTCTCCATTGGGACCCTTTACAGTGAGGGAAATCTCTCCATTGGGACCCTTACAGTGAGGGAAATCTCTCCATTGGGAAGCTTACAGTGAGAGAAATCTCTCCATTAGAACCCTTTACAGTGAGAGAAATCTCTCCATTGGGACCCTTTACAGTGAGGAAAACCTCTCTTTAGGGAGCCTTTACAGTGAGGGAAATCTCTCCTTTGGGACCCCTTTACTGTGAGGGAAATCTCTCCATTGGGACCCTTTACAGTGAGAGAAATCTCCCCATTGGGGCCCTTACAGTGAGGGAAATCTCTGCATCAGGACCCTTAACAGTGAGGGAAATCTCTCCATTGGGGCCCTTTACAGTGAGGGAAATCTCTGCATCAGGAACCTTAACAGTGAGGGAAATCTCTCCATTGGGGCCCTTTACAGTGAGGGAAATATCTCCATTGGGACCCTTTACAGTGAGGGAAATCTCTCCATTGGGACCCTTTACAGTGAGGGAAATCTCTCCATTGGGACCCTTACAGTGAGAGAAATCTCTCCATTGGGACCCTTACAGTGAGGGAAATCTCTGCATCAGGACCCTTTACAGTGAGGGAAATCTCTCCATTGGGACCCTTTACAGTGAGCGAAATCTCTCCATTGGGACCCTTTACAGTGATGGAAATGTCTCCATTGGGACCCTTTACAGTGAGGGAAATCTCTCCATTGGGACCCTTTACAGTGAGGGAAATCTCTCCATTGGGACCCTTTGCAGTGAGGCAAACCTCTCCATTGGGACCCTTTACAGTGAGAGAACTCTCTCCATCAGGACCCTTTACAGTGAGGGAAATCTCTCCATCAGAACTCTTTATAGTGAGGGAAATCTCTCCATTGGGACCCTTTACAGTGAGAGAAATCTCTCCATTGGGACCCTTCACAGTGAGAGAAGTCTCTCCATTGGGACCCTTTACAGTGAGGTTAATTTCTGCATCAGGACTCTTTCCAGTGCGGGAAATCTCTCCATTGGGACCCTTTACAGTGAGGGAAATCTCTCCATTAGAATCCTTTACAGTGAGCGAAATCTCTCCATTGGGACCCTTACAGTGAGGGAAATCTCTCCATTGGGACCCTTACAGTGAGGGAAATCTCTCCATTAGAACCCTTTACAGTGAGAGAAATCTCTCCATTAGAACCCTTTACAGTGAGGGAAATCTCTCCATTGGGACCCTTACAGTGAGGGAAATCTCTCCATTGGGAACCTTACAGTGAGAGAAATCTCTCCATTAGAACCCTTTACAGTGAGAGAAATCTCTCCATAGGGACCCTTTACAGTGAGGAAAACCACTCTTTAGGGACCCTTTACAGTGGGGGAAATCTCTCCTTTCGGACCCCTTTACTGTGAGGGAAATCTCTCCATTGGGACCCTTTACAGTGAGGGAAATCTCTCCATTAGAATCCTTTACAGTGAGCGAAATCTCTGTATCAGAACCCTTTACAGTGAGCAAATCTCTCCATTGGGACCCTTACAGTGAGGGAAATCTCTCCATTGGCACCCTTACAGTGAGGGAAATCTCTGCATCAGGACCCTCAACAGTGAGGGAATTCTCTCCATTGGGGCCCTTTACAGTGAGGGAAATCTCTCCATTGGGACCCTTTACAGTGAGGGAAATCTCTCCATTGGGACCCTATACAGTGAGGGAAATCTCTCCATTGGGACCCTTTGCAGTGAGGCAAACCTGTCCATTGGGACCCTTTACAGTGAGAGAAATCTCTCCATCAGGTCCCTTTACAGTGAGGGAAATCTCTCCATTGAGACCCTTTACAGTGAGGGAAATCTCTCCATTGGGACCCTTCACAGTGAGAGAACTCTCTCCATCAGGACCATTTACAGTGAGGGAAATCTCTCCATCAGAACTCTTTATAGTGAGAGAAATCTCTCCATTGTGACCCTTTACAGTGAGAGAAATCTCTCCATTGGGACCCTTCACAGAGAGAAGTCTCTCCATTGGGACCCTTTACAGTGAGGGAAATTTCTCCATCAGGACTCTTTACAGTGCGGGAAATCTCTCCATTGGGACCCTTTACAGTGAGGGAAATCACTCCATTAGAATCCTTTACAGTGAGCGAAATCTCTCCATTGGGACCCTTACAGTGAGGGAAATCTCTCCATTGGGACCCTTTACAGTGAGGGAAATCTCTCCATTGGGACCCTTTACAGTGAGGGAAATCTCTCCATCCGGACACTTAACAGTGAGGGAAATCTCTCCATTAGAATCCTTTACAGTGAGCGAAATCTCTCCATTGGGACCCTTACAGTGAGGGAAATATCTCCATTGGGACCCTTACAGTGAGGGAAATCTCTCCATTAGGACCCTTAACAGTGAGGGAAATCTCTCCATTGGGACCCTTTACAGTGAGGGAAATCTCTCCATCAGGACCCTTTACAGTGAGGGAAATCTCTCCATTGGGACCCTTTCCAGTGAGGCAAACCTCTCTTCAGGGACCCTTTACAGTGAGGGAAATCTCTCCATTGGGACCCTTTACAATGAGAGCAATCTCTCCATCAGGACCCTTTACAGTGAGGGAAATCTCTCCATTGGGACCCTTTACAGTGAGAGAAATCTCTCCATCAGGACCCTTTACAGTGAGGGAAATCTCTCCATCAGGACCCGTTACAGTGAGGAAAATCTCTCCATTGTGACCCTTTACAGTGAGGGAAAGCTCTCCATCAGAACCCTTTACAGTGAGAGAAATCTCTCCATTAGAACCCTTTACAGTGAGAGAAATCTCTCCATTTGAACCCTTTACAGTGAGGGAAATCTCTCCATTGGGACCCTTACAGTGAGGGAAATCTCTCCATTGCGAACCTTACAGTGAGAGAAATCTCTCCAATAGAACCTTTACAGTGAGAGAAATCTCTCCATTGGGACCCTTACAGTGAGGGAAATCTCTTCATTGGGAACCTTACAGTGAGGGAAATCTCTCCATTGGGACCCTTACAGTGAGGGAAACCTCTCCAACAGGACCCTTTACAGTGAGGGAAATCTCTCCATTGGGACCCTTTACAGTGAGCGAAATCTCTCCATTGGGACCCTTTACATTGAGGGAAAACTGTCCATTAGAGTCCTTTACAGTGAGCGAAGTCTCTCCATTGGGACCCTTAGAGTGAGGGAAATCTCTCCATTGGGACCCTTACAGTGAGGGAAATCTCTCCATCAGGACCCTTAACAGTGAGGGAAATCTCGCCATTGGGACCCTTTACAGTGAGGGAAATCTCTCCATCAGGACCCTTTACAGTGAGGGAAATCTCTCCATCAGAACCCTTTACAGTGAGGAAAATCTCTCCATTTTGACCCTTTACAATGAGGGAAATCTCTCCATCAGAACCCTTTACAGTGAGAGAAATCTCTCCATTAGAACCCTTTACAGTGAGGGAAATCTCTCCATTGGGACCCTTACAGTGAGGGAAATCTCTCCATTGGGAAGCTTACAGTGAGAGAAATCTCTCCATTAGAACCCTTTACAGTGAGAGAAATCTCTCCATTGGGACCCTTTACAGTGAGGAAAACCTCTCTTTAGGGAGCCTTTACAGTGAGGGAAATCTCTCCTTTGGGACCCCTTTACTGTGAGGGAAATCTCTCCATTGGGACCCTTTACAGTGAGAGAAATCTCCCCATTGGGGCCCTTACAGTGAGGGAAATCTCTGCATCAGGACCCTTAACAGTGAGGGAAATCTCTCCATTGGGGCCCTTTACAGTGAGGGAAATCTCTGCATCAGGAACCTTAACAGTGAGGGAAATGTCTCCATTGGGACCCTTACAGTGAGAGAAATCTCTCCATTGGGACCCTTACAGTGAGGGAAATCTCTGCATCAGGACCCTTTACAGTGAGGGAAATCTCTCCATTGGGACCCTTTACAGTGAGCGAAATCTCTCCATTGGGACCCTTTACAGTGAGGGAAATGTCTCCATTGGGACCGTTTACAGTGAGGGAAATCTCTCCATTGGGACCCTTTACAGTGAGGGAAATCTCTCCATTGGGACCCTTTGCAGTGAGGCAAACCTCTCCATTGGGACCCTTTACAGTGAGAGAACTCTCTCCATCAGGACCCATTACAGTGAGGGAAATCTCTCCATCAGAACTCTTTATAGTGAGGGAAATCTCTCCATTGGGACCCTTTACAGTGAGAGAAATCTCTGCATTGGGACCCTTCACAGTGAGAGAAGTCTCTCCATTGGGACCCTTTACAGTGAGGTTAATTTCTCCATCAGGACTCTTTCCAGTGCGGGAAATCTCTCCATTGGGACCCTTTACAGTGAGGGAAATCTCTCCATTAGAATCCTTTACAGTGAGGGAAATCTGTCCATTAGAGTCCTTTACAGTGAGCGAAGTCTCTCCATTGGGACTCTTAGAGTGAGGGAAATCTCTCCATTGGGACCCTTTCCAGTGAGGGAAACCTCTCCAACAGGACCCTTTACAGTGAGGGAAATCTCTCCATTGGGACCCTTTACAGTGAGCGAAATCTCTCCATTGGGACCCTTTACATTGAGGGAAATCTCTCCATTAGAGTCCTTTACAGTGAGCGAAGTCTCTCCATTGGGACCCTTAGAGTGAGGGAAATCTCTCCATTGGGACCCTTACAGTGAGGGAAATCTCTCCATCAGGACCCTTAACAGTGAGGGAAATCTCGCCATTGGGACCCTTTACAGTGAGGGAAATCTCTCCATCAGGACCCTTTACAGTGAGGGAAATCTCTCCATCAGAACCCTTTACAGTGAGGAAAATCTCTCCATTTTGACCCTTTACAATGAGGGAAATCTCTCCATCAGAACCCTTTACAGTGAGAGAAATCTCTCCATTAGAACCCTTTACAGTGAGGGAAATCTCTCCATTGGGACCCTTACAGTGAGGGAAATCTCTCCATTGGGAAGCTTACAGTGAGAGAAATCTCTCCATTAGAACCCTTTACAGTGAGAGAAATCTCTCCATTGGGACCCTTTACAGTGAGGAAAACCTCTCTTTAGGGAGCCTTTACAGTGAGGGAAATCTCTCCTTTGGGACCCCTTTACTGTGAGGGAAATCTCTCCATTGGGACCCTTTACAGTGAGAGAAATCTCCCCATTGGGGCCCTTACAGTGAGGGAAATCTCTGCATCAGGACCCTTAACAGTGAGGGAAATCTCTCCATTGGGGCCCTTTACAGTGAGGGAAATCTCTGCATCAGGAACCTTAACAGTGAGGGAAATCTCTCCATTGGGGCCCTTTACAGTGAGGGAAATATCTCCATTGGGACCCTTTACAGTGAGGGAAATCTCTCCATTGGGACCCTTTACAATGAGGGAAATCTCTCCATTGGGACCCTTACAGTGAGAGAAATCTCTCCATTGGGACCCTTACAGTGAGGGAAATCTCTGCATCAGGACCCTTTACAGTGAGGGAAATCTCTCCATTGGGACCCTTTACAGTGAGCGAAATCTCTCCATTGGGACCCTTTACAGTGATGGAAATGTCTCCATTGGGACCCTTTACAGTGAGGGAAATCTCTCCATTGGGACCCTTTACAGTGAGGGAAATCTCTCCATTGGGACCCTTTGCAGTGAGGCAATCCTCTCCATTGGGACCCTTTACAGTGAGGGAAATCTCTCCATTGGGACCCTTACAGTGAGGGAAATCTCTCCATTGGGAAGCTTACAGTGAGAGAAATCTCTCCATTAGAACCCTTTACAGTGAGAGAAATCTCTCCATTGGGACCCTTTACAGTGAGGAAAACCTCTCTTTAGGGAGCCTTTACAGTGAGGGAAATCTCTCCTTTGGGACCCCTTTACTGTGAGGGAAATCTCTCCATTGGGACCCTTTACAGTGAGAGAAATCTCCCCATTGGGGCCCTTACAGTGAGGGAAATCTCTGCATCAGGACCCTTAACAGTGAGGGAAATCTCTCCATTGGGGCCCTTTACAGTGATGGAAATCTCTCCTTCAGGACCCTTCACAGTGAACAAAATCTCTACTTTGGGACCCCTTTACATTGAGAGAAATCACTCCATCAGGACCCTTTACAGTGAGGGAAATCTCTCCATTGGGACCCTTTACAGTGAGCGAAATCTGTCCATTGGGGCACTTTACAGTGAGCGAAATCTCTCCATTGGGACCCTTTACAGTGAGGGAAATCTCTCCATTAGAATCCTTTACAGTGAGGGAAATCTCTCCATTGGGACCCTTACAGTGAGGGAAATCTCTCCATTGGGACCCTTACAGTGAGGGAAATCTCTCCATCAGGACCCTTTACAGTGAGGGAAATCTCTCCATCAGGACCCTTTACAGTGAGGGAAATCTCTCCATTGGGACCCTTTCCAGTGAGGGAAATCTGTCCATTGGGACCCCTTTACAGTGAGGGAAATCTCTCCATCAGGACCCTTTACAGTGAGGGAAATCTCTCCATCAGGACCCTTTACAGTGAGTGAAATCTCTCCATTGGGACCCTTTACAGTGAACAAAATCTCTCATTTGGGACCCCTTTACAGTGAGAGAAATCTCTCCATTGGGACCCTTTAAAGTGAGAGAAATCTCTCCATCAGGATCCTTTACAGTCAGATAAATCTCTCCATTGGGACCCTTTACAGTGAGGAAAATCTCTCCATTGGGTCCATTCACAGTGAGGGAAATCTCTCCATCAGAACCCTTTACAGTGAGGGAAATCTCTCCATTGGGGCCTTTTTCAGTGAGGGAGATCTCTCCATCAGGACCCTTGACAGTGTGAGAAATCTCTCCATTGGGACCCTTTACAGTGAGGGAAATCTGTCCATCACAACCCTTTACAGTGAGAGAAAGCTCTCCATTGGCACCCTTTACAGTGAGAGAAATCTCTCCATTGGGACCCTTTACAGTGAGGGAAATCTCTCCATCAGGACCTTTTACAGTGAGAGAAATTTCTCCATTGGGATCCTTTACAATGAGGGAAATCTCTCCATTGGGACGCTTTACAGTGAGGCAAACCTCTCTTCAGGGACCCTTTACAGTGAGGGAAATCTCTCCTTTGGGACCCCTTTACAGTGAGGGAAATCCCTCCATTGGGACCCTTTACAGTGAGGGAAATCTGTCCATTGGGACCCTTTACAGTGAGGGAAACCTGTCCATTGGGACCCCTTTACAGTGAGGGAAATCTATCCATCAAAACCCTTTACAGTGAGGGAAATCTCTCCATTGGGACTCTTTACAGTGAGGGAAATCTCTCCATTGGGACCCTTTGCAGTGGGGGAAAGAGGGAAATCTGTCCATTGGGACTCTTTACAGTGAGGCAAACCTCTCCATTGGGACCCTTTACAGTGAGAGAAATCTCTCCATCAGGACCCTTTACAGTGAGGGAAATCTCTCCATTGGGACCATTCACAGTGAGGAAAACCTCTCCATTGAGAACTTTTACAGTGAGAGAAATCTCTCCATCAGGACCCTTTACAGTGAGGGAAATCTCTCCATTGGGACCCTTTACAGTGCGAGAAATATCTCGTCATTGGAGCCCTTTACAGTGAGCGAAATCTCTCCATTGGGATTCTTTACAGTGAGGGAAATCTCTCCATTGAGATCCTTTACAGTGAGGGAAATCTCTCCATTGAGACCCTTTACAGTGAGGGAAATCTCTCCATCAGAACCCTTTACAGTGAGAGAAATCTCTCCATTAGAACCCTTTACAGTGAGGGAAATCTCTCCATTGCGACCCTTACAGTGAGGGAAATCTCTCCATTGCGAACCTTACAGTGAGGGAAATCTCTCCATTAGAACACTTTACAGTGAGAGAAATCTCTCCATTGGGACCCTTACAGTGAGGGAAATCTCACCATCGGGACCCTTACAGTGAGGGATATCTCACCATCAGGACCCTTAACAGTGTGGGAAATCTCTCCATTGGGACCCTTTACAGTGAGGAAAACCTCTCTTCAGGGACCCTTTACAGTGAGTGAAATCTCTCCTTTGGTACCCCTTTACAGTGAGGGAAATCCATCCATTGGGACTCTTTACAGTGAGGGAAATCTGTCCATTGGGAACCTTTACAGTGAGGGAAATCTGTCCATTGCGACCCATTTACAGTGAGGGAAATCTCTCCATCAGGACCCTTCAGAGTGAACAAAATCTCTCCTTTGGGACCCCTTTACTGTGAGAGAAATCACTCCATCAGGACCCTTTACAGTGAGGGAAATCTCTCCATTGGGACCCTTTACAGTGAGGGAAATCTCTCCATTGGGACCCTTACAGTGAGGGAAATCTCTCCATTGGGGCCCTTTACTGTGAGAGAAATCACTCCATCAGGACCCTTTACAGTGAGGGAAATCTCTCCATTGGGACCCTTTACAGTGAGGGAAATCTTTCCATGGGGACCCTTTACAATGAGGGAAATCTCTCCATCAGAACCCTTTACAGTGAGGGAAATCTGTCCATTAGAGTCCTTTACAGTGAGGGAAATCCCTCCATTGGGACCCTTTACAGTGAGGGAAATCTGTCCATTGGGACCCCTTTACAGTGAGGGAAATCTCTCCATCAGGACCCTTTACAGTGAGGGAAATCTCTCCATCAGGACCCTTTACAGTGAGAGAAATCTCTCCATTGGGACCCCTTTACAGTGCGGGAAATCTCTCCATTGGGACCCTTTACAGTGAGGGAAATCTCTCCATTGGGGCCCTTTACAATGAGGGAAATCTCTCCATCAGGACCCTTTATAGTGAGTGAAATCTCTCCTTTGGTACCCCTTTACAGTGAGGGAAATCCCTACATTGGGACCCTTTACAGTGAGGGAAATCTGTCCATTGGGACCCTTTACAGTGAGGGAAATCTGTCCATTGCGACCCCTTTACAGTGAGGGAAATCTCTCCATCAGGACCCTTCAGAGTCAACAAAATCTCTCCTTTGGGACCCCTTTACAGTGAGAGAAATCACTCCATCAGGACCCTTTACAGTGAGGGAAATCTCTCCATTGGGACCCTTTACAGTGAGGGAAATCTGTCCATTAGAGTCCTTTACAGTGAGGGAAATCCCTCCATTGGGACCCTTTACAGTCAGGGAAATCCCTCCATTGGGACCCTTTACAGTCAGGGAAATCTGTCCATTGGGACCCCTTTACAGTGAGGGAAATCTCTCCATCAGGACCCTTTACAGTGAGGGAAATCTCTCCATCGGGCCCCTTGACAGTGAGGGAAATCTCTCCATTGGGACCCTTTACAGTGAGGGAAATCTCTCCATTGGGGCCCTTTACAATGAGGGAAATCTCTCCATCAGAACCCTTTACAGTGAGGGAAATCTGTCCATTAGAGTCCTTTACAGTGAGGGAAATCCCTCCATTGGCACCCTTTACAGTGAGGGAAATCTGTCCATTGGGACCCTTTACAGTGAGATAAATCTCTCCATTGGGACCCTTTACAGTGAGAGAAATCTCTCCATCAGGACCCTTTACAGTGAACAAAATCTCTCCTTTGGGACCCTTTTACAGTGAGGGAAATCTCTCCATCACAACCCTTTACAGTGAGAGAAAGCTCTCCATTGGGACCCTTTACAGTGAGGGAAATATCTCCATTGGGGCCTTTTTCAGTGAGGGAAATCTCTCCATTGGGACCCTTTACAGTGAGAGAAATCTCTCCATCAGGACCCTTGACAGTGTGAGAAATCTCTCCATTGGGACCCTTTACAGTGAGGGAAATCTCTCCATTGGGACCCTTTACAGTGAGAGAAATCTCTCCATTGGGACCCTTTACAGTGAGGGAAATCTCTCCATCAGGACCTTTTACAGTGAGAGAAATTTCTCCATTGGGATCCTTTACAATGAGTGAAATCTCTCCATTGGGACGCTTTACAGTGAGGGAAATCTTTCCATGAGGACCCTTTACAATGAGGGAAATCTCTCCATCAGAACCCTTTACAGTGAGAGAAATCTCTCCATTGGGACCCTTCACAGTGAGAGAAATCTTTCCATTGGGACCTTTTAGAGTGAGGGAAATCTCTCCATCAGGACCCTTTACAGTGAGGGAAATCTCTCCATCGGGACACTTTACAGTGAGAGAAATCTCACCATCAGGACCCTGAACAGTGAGGGAAATCTCTCCATTGGGACCCTTTACAGTGAGGAAAACCTCTCTTCAGGGACCCTTTACAGTGAGTGAAATCTCTCCTTTGGTTCCCCTTTACAGTGAGGGAAATCCCTCCATTGGGACCCTTTACAGTGAGGGAAATCTGTCCATTGGGACCCTTTACAGTGAGGGAAATCTGTCCATTGCGACCCCTTTACAGTGAGAGAAATCTCTCCATTGGGACCCTTTACAGTGAGGGAAATCTCTCCATCAGGACCCTTTACAGTGAGGGAAATCTCTCCATCAGGACCCTTTACAATGAGGGAAATCTCTCCATCAGAACCCTTTACAGTGAGAGAAATCTCTCCATCGGGACCCTTTACAGTGAGAGAAATCTCACCATCAGGACCCTTAACAGTGAGGGAAATCTCTCCATTGGGACCCTTTACAGTGAGGAAAACCTCTCTTCAGGGACCCTTTATAGTGAGTGAAATCTCTCCTTTGGTATCCCTTTACAGTGAGGGAAATCCCTCCATTGGGACCCTTTACAGTGAGGGAAATCTGTCCATTGGGACCCTTTACAGTGAGGGAAATCTGTCCATTGCGACCCCTTTACTGTGAGGGAAATCTCTCCATCAGGACACTTCAGAGTGAACAAAATCTCTCCTTTGGGACCCCTTTACAGTGAGAGAAATCACTCCATCAGGACCCTTTACAGTGAGGGAAATCTCTCCATTGGGACCCTTTACAGTGAGGGAAATCTGTCCATTAGAGTCCTTTACAGTGAGGGAAATCCCTCCATTGGGACCCTTTACAGTCAGGGAAATCCCTCCATTGGGACCCTTTACAGTCAGGGAAATCTGTCCATTGGGACCCCTTTACAGTGAGGGAAATCTCTCCATCAGGACCCTTTACAGTGAACAAAATCTCTCCTTTGGGACCCCTTTACAGTGAGGGAAATCTCTCCATTGGGGCCTTTTTCAGTGAGGGAGATCTCTCCATCAGGACCCTTGACAGTGTGAGAAATCTCTCCATTGGGACCCTTTACAGTGAGGGAAATCTCTCCATCACAACCCTTTACAGTGAGAGAAAGCTCTCCATTGGGACCCTTTACAGTGAGGGAAATCTCTCCATCAGGACCTTTTACAGTGAGAGAAATTTCTCCATTGGGATCCTTTACAATGAGTGAAACCTCTCCATTGGGACGCTTTACAGTGAGGGAAATCTTTCCATGGGGACCCTTTACAGTGAGAGAAATCTCTCCATCGGGACCCTTTACAGTGAGAGAAATCTCTCCATTGGGACCCTTTACAGTGAGGGAAATCTCTCCATTGTGACCCTTTACAGTGAGGGAAATCTCTCCATCAGAACCCTTTACAGTGAGAGAAATCTCTCCATCGGGACCCTTTACAGTGAGAGAAATCTCTCCATTGGGACCCTTTACAGTGAGGGAAATCTGTCCATTGGGACCCTTTACAGTGAGAGAAATCTCTCCATTGGGACCCTTTACAGTGAGGGAAATCTCTCCATTGTGACCCTTTACAGTGAGGGAAATCTCTCGATCAGAACCCTTTACAGTGAGGGAAATCTCTCCATTGGGACCCTTACAGTGAGAGAAATCTCTCCATCAGAACCCTTTACAGTGAGAGAAATCTCCCCATTGGGCCCCTTTACAGTGAGGGAAATCTCTCCATTGGGACCCTTTACAGTGAGAGAAATCTCTCCATTGGGACCTTTTACTGTGAGGGAAATCTCTCCATCAGAACCCTTTACAGTGAGGGAAATCTCTCCATCGGGACCCTTCACAGTGAGAGAACTCTCTCCATCAGGACCCTTTACAGTGAGGGAAATCTCTCCATCAGGACCATTTACAGTGAGAGAAATCTCTCCATTAGAACCCTTTCCAGTGAGGGAAATCTCTCCATTGGGACCCTTACAGTGAGGGAAATCTCTCCATTGGGACCCTTACAGTGTGGGAAATCTCTCCATTGGGACCCCTTTACAGTGAGAGAAATCTCTCCATTGCGACCCTTACGGTGTGAGAAATCTCTCCATTGGGACCCCTTTACAGTGAGAGAAATCTCTCCATTGGGACCCTTACAGTGAGGGAAATCTATCCATCGGGACCCTTACAGGAGGGAAATCTATCCATCGGGACCCTTACAGTGAGGGAAATCTCTCCATTGGGACCCTTTACAGTGAGGGAAATCTCTCCATTGGGAACCTTTACAGTGAGAGAAATCTCTCCATTGGGACACTTTATAGTGAGAGGAATCTCTCCATTGGGACCCTTTACAGTGAGGGAAATCTCTCCATCAGGATCTTTTACAGTGAGAGAAATTTCTCCATTGGGATCCTTTACAATGAGTGAAATCTCTCCATTGGGACGCTTTACAGTGAGGGAAATCTCTCCATGGGGACCCTTTACAGTGAGAGAAATCTCTCCATTGGGACCCTTTACAATGAGGGAAATCTCTCCATTGGGACCCTTTACAGTGAGGGAAATCTCTCCATTGGGACCCTTTACAGTGAGGGAAATCTCTCCATTGGGACCCTTTACAATGAGGGAAATCTCTCCATCAGAACCCTTTACAGTGAGGGAAATCTCTCCATTGGGACCCTTTACAGTGAGGGAAATCTCTCCATCAGAACCCTTTACAGTGAGAGAAATCTCTCCATTGGGACGCTTTACAGTGAGGGAAATCTCTCCATTGGGACCCTTTACAATGAGGGAAATCTCTCCATCACAACCCTTTACAGTGAGAGAAATCTCTCCATTGGGGCCCTTTACAGTGAGGGAAATCTCTCCATCAGGACCCTTTACAATGAGAGAAATCTCTCCATCGGGACCCTTTACAGTGAGGGAAATCTCTCCATCAGAACCCTTTACAGTGAGAGAAATCTCTCCATCGGGACCCTTTACAGTGAGGGAAATCTCTCCATTGGGACCCTTTACAGTGAGGGAAATCTCTCCATTGTGACCCTTTACAGTGAGGGAAATCTCTCCATCAGAACCCTTTACAGTGAGAGAAATCTCTCCATCAGAACCCTTTACAGTGAGAGAAATCTCTCCATCAGGACCCTTTACAATGAGGGAAATCTCTCCATCAGGACCCTTTACAGTGAGGGAAATCTCTCCATTGGGACCCTTTACAGTGAGGGAAATCTCTCCATCGGGACCCTTTACAGTGAGGGAAATCTCTCCATTGTGACCCTTTACAGTGAGGGAAATCTCTCCATCAGAACCCTTTACAGTGAGAGAAATCTCTCCATCAGAACCCTTTACAGTGAGAGAAATCTCTCCATTGGGACCCTACACAGTGAGAGAAATCTCTCCATCAGGACCCTTTACAATGAGGGAAATCTCTCCATCAGAACCCTTTACAGTGAGAGAAATCTCTCCATCGGGACCCTTTACAGTGAGGGAAATCTCTCCATTGTGACCCTTTACAGTGAGAGAAATCTCCCCATTGGGTCCCTTTACAGTGAGGGAAATCTCTCCATTGGGACCCTTACAGTGAGAGAAATCTCTCCATCAGAACCCTTTACAGTGAGGGAAATCTCTCCATTGGCCCCTTTACACTGAGGGAAATCTCTCCATCGGGACCCTTCACAGTGAGAGAATTCTCTCCATCAGGACTCTTTACAGTGAGGGAAATCTCTCCATCAGGACCCTTTACAGTGAGAGAAATCTCTCCATTAGAACCCTTTACAGTGAGGGAAATCTCTCCATTGGGACCCTTACAGTGAGGGAAATCTCTCCATTGGGACCCTTACAGTGTGGGAAATCTCTCCATTGGGACCCTTTACAGTGAGAGAAATCTCTCCTTTGGGACCCTTTACAGTGAGGGAAATCTGTCCATTGGGACCCTTTACAGTGAGGGAAATCTGTCCATTGCGACCCCTTTACAGTGAGGGAAATCTCTCCATCAGGACCCTTCAGAGTGAACAAAATCTCTCCTTTGGGACCCCTTTACAGTGAGAGAAATCACTCCATCAGGACCCTTTACAGTGAGGGAAATCTCTCCATTGGGACCCTTTACAGTGAGGGAAATCTGTCTATTAGAGTCCTTTACAGTGAGGGAAATCCCTCCATTGGGACCCTTTACAGTCAGGGAAATCCCTCCATTGGGACCCTTTACAGTCAGGGAAATCTGTCCATTGGGACCCCTTTACAGTGAGGGAAATCTCTCCAGTGGGGCTTTTCAGTGAGGGAGATCTCTCCATCAGGACCCTTGACAGTGTGAGAAATCTCTCCATTGGGACCCTTGACAGTGAGAGAAATCTCTCCATTGGGACCCTTTACAGTGAGGGAAATCTCTCCATCAGGACCTTTTACAGTGAGAGAAATTTCTCCATTGGGATCCTTTACAATGAGTGAAATCTCTCCATTGGGACGCTTTACAGTGAGGGAAATCTTTCCATGGGGACCCTTTACAGTGAGAGAAATCTCTCCATTGGGACCCTTTACAGTGAGGGAAATCTCTCCATCAGGACCTTTTACAGTGAGAGAAATTTCTCCATTGGGATCCTTTACAATGAGTGAAACCTCTCCATTGGGACCCTTTACAGTGAGAGAAATCTCTCCATTGGGAACCTTTACAGTGAGGGAAATCTCTCCATCAGGACCCTTTACAGTGAGGGAAATTTCTCCATTGGGACCCTTTACAGTGAGGAAAATCTCTCCATTGGGGCCATTTACAGTGAGAGAAATCTCTCCATTGAGACCCTTTACAGTGAGAGAAATCTCTCCATTGGGACTCTTTACAGTGAGAGAAATCTCTCCATCAGGACCCTTTACAGTGAGAGAAATCTCTCCATTGGGACCCTTGACAGTGAGAGAAATCTCTCCATTGGGACCCTTTACAGTGAGGGAAATCTCTCCATCAGGACCTTTTACAGTGAGAGAAATCTCTCCATTGGGATCCTTTACAATGAGTGAAACCTCTCCATTGGGACGCTTTACAGTGAGAGAAATCTCTCCATCAGAACCCGTTACAGTGAGGGAAATCTCTCCATCGGGACTCTTTACAGTGAGAGAAATCTCTCCATCAGAACACTTTACAGTGAGGGAAATCTCTCCATTGGGACTCTTTACAGTGAGAGAAATCTCTCCATCAGAACCCTTTACAGTGAGAGAAATCTCTCCATTGAGACCCTTTACAGTGAGAGAAATCTCTCCATTGGGACTCTTTACAGTGAGAGAAATCTCTCCAGGACCCTTTACAGTGAGGGAAATCTCTCCTTCAGAACCCTTTACAGTGAGGGAAATCTCTCCATCGGGACTCTTTACAGTGAGAGAAATCTCTCCATCAGAACCCTTTACAGTGAGGGAAATCTCTCCATCGGGACCCTTTACAGTGAGAGACGTCTCTCCATTGGGACCCTTTACAGAGAGAGAAATCTCTCCATCAGGACCCTTTACAGTGAGCGAAATCTCTCCGTTGGGACCCTTTTCAGTGAGGGAAATCTCTCCAGGATCCTTTACAGCGAGGGAAATCTCTCCAGTGGGACCCTTTACAGTGAGCGAAATCTCTCCATTGCTACCCTTTTCAGTGAGAGAAATCTCTCCAGGACCCTTTACAGTGAGAGAAATCTCTACATCGGGACCCTTTACAGTGAGGGAAATCTCTCCATTGGGACCCTTTACAGTGAGAGAAATCTCTCGATTGGGACCCTTTACTGTGAGAAAAATCTCTCCAGGACCCTTTACAGTGCGAGAAATCTCTCCAGGACCATTTACAGTGAGGGAAATCTCTCCATTGGAACCCTTTACAGTCAGAGAAATCTCAGCATTGGGACCCTTTACAGTGAGGGAAATATCCCCAATGATACCCTTTACAGTGAGGGAAATCTCTCCATTGGGACCCTTTACAGTGAGGGAAATCTCTCCATTGTGACCCTTTACAGTGAGGGAAATCTCTCCATTGGAACCCTATACAGTGAGGGAAATCTCTCCATCAGGAACCTTGACAGTGTGAGAAATCTCTCCATTGGGACGCTTTACAGTGAGGGAAATCTCTCCATTGGGACCCTTACAGTGAGGGAAATCTCTCCATTGGGACCCTTTACAGTGAGGGAAATCTCTCCATTGGGACGCTTTACAGTGAGGGAAATCTCTCCATTGGGACCCTTACAGTGAGGGAAATCTCTCCATCAGGACCCTTACAGTGAGGGAAATCTCTCCATTGGGACCCTTACAGTGAGGGAAATCTCTCCATCAGGACCCTTTACAGTGAGGGAAATCTCTCCATTGGGACCCTTTACAGTGAGGAAAACCTCTCTTCAGGGACCCTTTACAGTGAGGGAAATCTCTCCTTTGGGACCCCTTTACAGTGAGGGAAATCCCTCCATTGGGACCCTTTACAGTGAGGGAAATCTGTCCATTGGGACCCTTCACAGTGAGGGAAATCTCTCCATCAGGACCCTTCACAGTGAACAAAATCTCTCCTTTGGGACCCCTTTACATTGAGAGAAATCACTCCATCAGGACCCTTTACAGTGAGGGAAATCTCTCCATTGGGACCCTTTACAGTGAGCGAAATCTGTCCATTGGGGCACTTTACAGTGAGCGAAATCTCTCCATTGGGACCCTTTACAGTGAGGGAAATCTCTCCATTAGAATCCTTTACAGTGAGGGAAATCTCTCCATTGGGACCCTTTCAGTGAGGGAAATCTCTCCATTGGGACCCTTACAGTGAGGGAAATCTCTCCATCAGGACCCTTTACAGTGAGGGAAATCTCTCCATCAGGACCCTTTACAGTGAGGGAAATCTCTCCATTGGGACCCTTTCCAGTGAGGGAAATCTGTCCATTGGGACCCCTTTACAGTGAGGGAAATCTCTCCATCAGGACCCTTTACAGTGAGGGAAATCTCTCCATCAGGACCCTTTACAGTGAGTGAAATCTCTCCATTGGGACCCTTTACAGTGAACAAAATCTCTCATTTGGGACCCCTTTACAGTGAGAGAAATCTCTCCATTGGGACCCTTTAAAGTGAGAGAAATCTCTCCATCAGGATCCTTTACAGTCAGATAAATCTCTCCATTGGGACCCTTTACAGTGAGGAAAATCTCTCCATTGGGTCCATTCACAGTGAGGGAAATCTCTCCATCAGAACCCTTTACAGTGAGGGAAATCTCTCCATTGGGGCCTTTTTCAGTGAGGGAGATCTCTCCATCAGGACCCTTGACAGTGTGAGAAATCTCTCCATTGGGACCCTTTACAGTGAGGGAAATCTGTCCATCACAACCCTTTACAGTGAGAGAAAGCTCTCCATTGGCACCCTTTACAGTGAGAGAAATCTCTCCATTGGGACCCTTTACAGTGAGGGAAATCTCTCCATCAGGACCTTTTACAGTGAGAGAAATTTCTCCATTGGGATCCTTTACAATGAGGGAAATCTCTCCATTGGGACGCTTTACAGTGAGGCAAACCTCTCTTCAGGGACCCTTTACAGTGAGGGAAATCTCTCCTTTGGGACCCCTTTACAGTGAGGGAAATCCCTCCATTGGGACCCTTTACAGTGAGGGAAATCTGTCCATTGGGACCCTTTACAGTGAGGGAAACCTGTCCATTGGGACCCCTTTACAGTGAGGGAAATCTATCCATCAAAACCCTTTACAGTGAGGGAAATCTCTCCATTGGGACCCTTTACAGTGAGGGAAATATCCCCACTGATACGCTTTACAGTGAGGGAAATCTCTCCATTGGGACTCTTTACAGTGAGGGAAATCTCTCCATTGGGACCCTTTGCAGTGAGGGAAATCTCTCCATTGGGACCCTTTACAGTGAGGGAAATATCCCCAATGATACCCTTTACAGTGAGGGAAATCTGTCCATTGGGACTCTTTACAGTGAGGCAAACGTCTCCATTGGGACCCTTTACAGTGAGAGAAATCTCTCCATCAGGACCCTTTACAGTGAGGGAAATCTCTCCATTGGGACCATTCACAGTGAGGAAAACCTCTCCATTGAGAACTTTTACAGTGAGAGAAATCTCTCCATCAGGACCCTTTACAGTGAGGGAAATCTCTCCATTGGGACCCTTTACAGTGCGAGAAATATCTCGTCATTGGAGCCCTTTACAGTGAGCGAAATCTCTCCATTGGGATTCTTTACAGTGAGGGAAATCTCTCCATTGAGACCCTTTACAGTGAGGGAAATCTCTCCATTGAGACCCTTTACAGTGAGGGAAATCTCTCCATCAGAACCCTTTACAGTGAGAGAAATCTCTCCATTAGAACCCTTTACAGTGAGGGAAATCTCTCCATTGCGACCCTTACAGTGAGGGAAATCTCTCCATTGCGAACCTTACAGTGAGGGAAATCTCTCCATTAGAACACTTTACAGTGAGAGAAATCTCTCCATTGGGACCCTTACAGTGAGGGAAATCTCACCATCGGGACCCTTACAGTGAGGGATATCTCACCATCAGGACCCGAAACAGTGTGGGAAATCTCTCCATTGGGACCCTTTACAGTGAGGAAAACATCTCTTCAGGGACCCTTTACAGTGAGTGAAATCTCTCCTTTGGTACCCCTTTACAGTGAGGGAAATCCATCCATTGGGACTCTTTAGAGTGAGGGAAATCTGTCCATTGGGAACCTTTACAGTGAGGGAAATCTGTCCATTGCGACCCCTTTACAGTGAGGGAAATCTCTCCATCAGGACCCTTCAGAGTGAACAAAATCTCTCCTTTGGGACCCCTTTACTGTGAGAGAAATCACTCCATCAGGACCCTTTACAGTGAGGGAAATCTCTCCATTGGGACCCTTTACAGTGAGGGAAATCTCTCCATTGGGACCCTTACAGTGAGGGAAATCTCTCCATTGGGGCCCTTTACTGTGAGAGAAATCACTCCATCAGGACCCTTTACAGTGAGGGAAATCTCTCCATTGGGACCCTTTACAGTGAGGGAAATCTTTCCATGGGGACCCTTTACAATGAGGGAAATCTCTCCATCAGAACCCTTTACAGTGAGGGAAATCTGTCCATTAGAGTCCTTTACAGTGAGGGAAATCCCTCCATTGGGACCCTTTACAGTGAGGGAAATCTGTCCATTGGGACCCCTTTACAGTGAGGGAAATCTCTCCATCAGGACCCTTTACAGTGAGGGAAATCTCTCCATCAGGACCCTTTACAGTGAGAGAAATCTCTCCATTGGGACCCCTTTACAGTGCGGGAAATCTCTCCATTGGGACCCTTTACAGTGAGGGAAATCTCTCCATTGGGGCCCTTTACAATGAGGGAAATCTCTCCATCAGGACCCTTTATAGTGAGTGAAATCTCTCCTTTGGTACCCCTTTACAGTGAGGGAAATCTGTCCATTGGGACCCTTTACAGTGAGGGAAATCTGTCCATTGCGACCCCTTTACAGTGAGGGAAATCTCTCCATCAGGACCCTTCAGAGACTACAAAATCTCTCCTTTGGGACCCCTTTACAGTGAGAGAAATCACTCCATCAGGACCCTTTACAGTGAGGGAAATCTCTCCATTGGGACCCTTTACAGTGAGGGAAATCTGTCCATTAGAGTCCTTTACAGTGAGGGAAATCCCTCCATTGGGACCCTTTACAGTCAGGGAAATCCCTCCATTGGGACCCTTTACAGTCAGATAATCTGTCCATTGGGACCCCTTTACAGTGAGGGAAATCTCTCCAGGACCCTTTACAGTGAGGGAAATCTCTCCATCAGGACCCTTTACAGTGAGGGAAATCTCTCCATCGGGCCCCTTGACAGTGAGGGAAATCTCTCCATTGGGACCCTTTACAGTGAGGGAAATCTCTCCATTGGGGCCCTTTACAATGAGGGAAATCTCTCCATCAGAACCCTTTACAGTGAGGGAAATCTGTCCATTAGAGTCCTTTACAGTGAGGGAAATCCCTCCATTGGGACCCTTTACAGTGAGGGAAATCTGTCCATTGGGACCCTTTACAGTGAGATAAATCTCTCCATTGGGACCCTTTACAGTGAGAGAAATCTCTCCATCAGGACCCTTTACAGTGAACAAAATCTCTCCTTTGGGACCCTTTTACAGTGAGGGAAATCTCTCCATCACAACCCTTTACAGTGAGAGAAAGCTCTCCATTGGGACCCTTTACAGTGAGGGAAATATCTCCATTGGGGCCTTTTTCAGTGAGGGAAATCTCTCCATTGGGACCCTTTACAGTGAGAGAAATCTCTCCATCAGGACCCTTGACAGTGTGAGAAATCTCTCCATTGGGACCCTTTACAGTGAGGGAAATCTCTCCATTGGGACCCTTTACAGTGAGAGAAATCTCTCCATTGGGACCCTTTACAGTGAGGGAAATCTCTCCATCAGGACCTTTTACAGTGAGAGAAATTTCTCCATTGGGATCCTTTACAATGAGTGAAATCTCTCCATTGGGACGCTTTACAGTGAGGGAAATCTTTCCATGAGGACCCTTTACAATGAGGGAAATCTCTCCATCAGAACCCTTTACAGTGAGAGAAATCTCTCCATTGGGACCCTTCACAGTGAGAGAAATCTTTCCATTGGGACCTTTTAGAGTGAGGGAAATCTCTCCATCAGGACCCTTTACAGTGAGGGAAATCTCTCCATCGGGACACTTTACAGTGAGAGAAATCTCACCATCAGGACCCTGAACAGTGAGGGAAATCTCTCCATTGGGACCCTTTACAGTGAGGAAAACCTCTCTTCAGGGACCCTTTACAGTGAGTGAAATCTCTCCTTTGGTTCCCCTTTACAGTGAGGGAAATCCCTCCATTGGGACCCTTTACAGTGAGGGAAATCTGTCCATTGGGACCCTTTACAGTAAGGGAAATCTGTCCATTGCGACCCCTTTACAGTGAGAGAAATCTCTCCATTGGGACCCTTTACAGTGAGGGAAATCTCTCCATCAGGACCCTTTACAGTGAGGGAAATCTCTCCATCAGGACCCTTTACAATGAGGGAAATCTCTCCATCAGAACCCTTTACAGTGAGAGAAATCTCTCCATCGGGACCCTTTACAGTGAGAGAAATCTCACCATCAGGACCCTTAACAGTGAGGGAAATCTCTCCATTGGGACCCTTTACAGTGAGGAAAACCTCTCTTCAGGGACCCTTTATAGTGAGTGAAATCTCTCCTTTGGTACCCCTTTACAGTGAGGGAAATCCCTCCATTGGGACCCTTTACAGTGAGGGAAATCTGTCCATTGGGACCCTTTACAGTGAGGGAAATCTGTCCATTGCGACCCCTTTACAGTGAGGGAAATCTCTCCATCAGGACACTTCAGAGTGAACAAAATCTCTCCTTTGGGACCCCTTTACAGTGAGAGAAATCACTCCATCAGGACCCTTTACAGTGAGGGAAATCTCTCCATTGGGACCCTTTACAGTGAGGGAAATCTGTCCATTAGAGTCCTTTACAGTGAGGGAAATCCCTCCATTGGGACCCTTTACAGTCAGGGAAATCCCTCCATTGGGACCCTTTACAGTCAGGGAAATCTGTCCATTGGGACCCCTTTACAGTGAGGGAAATCTCTCCATCAGGACCCTTTACAGTGAACAAAATCTCTCCTTTGGGACCCCTTTACAGTGAGGGAAATCTCTCCATTGGGGCCTTTTTCAGTGAGGGAGATCTCTCCATCAGGACCCTTCACAGTGAGAGAAATCTCTCCATTGGGACCCTTTACAGTGAGGGAAATCTCTCCATCACAACCCTTTACAGTGAGAGAAAGCTCTCCATTGGGACCCTTTACAGTGAGGGAAATCTCTCCATCAGGACCTTTTACAGTGAGAGAAATTTCTCCATTGGGATCCTTTACAATGAGTGAAACCTCTCCATTGGGACGCTTTACAGTGAGGGAAATCTTTCCATGGGGACCCTTTACAGTGAGAGAAATCTCTCCATCGGGACCCTTTACAGTGAGAGAAATCTCTCCATTGGGACCCTTTACAGTGAGGGAAATCTCTCCATTGTGACCCTTTACAGTGAGGGAAATCTCTCCATCAGAACCCTTTACAGTGAGAGAAATCTCTCCATCGGGACCCTTTACAGTGAGAGAAATCTCTCCATTGGGACCCTTTACAGTGAGGGAAATCTGTCCATTGGGACCCTTTACAGTGAGAGAAATCTCTCCATTGGGACCCTTTACAGTGAGGGAAATCTCTCCATTGTGACCCTTTACAGTGAGGGAAATCTCTCGATCAGAACCCTTTACAGTGAGGGAAATCTCTCCATTGGGACCCTTACAGTGAGAGAAATCTCTCCATCAGAACCCTTTACAGTGAGAGAAATCTCCCCATTGGGCCCCTTTACAGTGAGGGAAATCTCTCCATTGGGACCCTTTACAGTGAGAGAAATCTCTCCATTGGGACCTTTTACTGTGAGGGAAATCTCTCCATCAGAACCCTTTACAGTGAGGGAAATCTCTCCATCGGGACCCTTCACAGTGAGAGAACTCTCTCCATCAGGACCCTTTACAGTGAGGGAAATCTCTCCATCAAGACCATTTACAGTGAGAGAAATCTCTCCATTAGAACCCTTTCCAGTGAGGGAAATCTCTCCATTGGGACCCTTACAGTGAGGGAAATCTCTCCATTGGGACCCTTACAGTGTGGGAAATCTCTCCATTGGGACCCCTTTACAGTGAGAGAAATCTCTCCATTGCGACCCTTACGGTGTGAGAAATCTCTCCATTGGGACCCCTTTACAGTGAGAGAAATCTCTCCATTGGGACCCTTACAGTGAGAGAAATCTATCCATCGTGACCCTTACAGGAGGGAAATCTATCCATCGGGACCCTTACAGTGAGGGAAATCTCTCCATTGGGACCCTTTACAGTGAGGGAAATCTCTCCATTGGGAACCTTTACAGTGAGAGAAATCTCTCCATTGGGACACTTTATAGTGAGAGGAATCTCTCCATTGGGACCCTTTACAGTGAGGGAAATCTCTCCATCAGGACCTTTTACAGTGAGAGAAATTTCTCCATTGGGATCCTTTACAATGAGTGAAATCTCTCCATTGGGACGCTTTACAGTGAGGGAAATCTCTCCATGGGGACCCTTTACAGTGAGAGAAATCTCTCCATTGGGACCCTTTACAATGAGGGAAATCTCTCCATTGGGACCCTTTACAGTGAGGGAAATCTCTCCATTGGGACCCTTTACAGTGAGGGAAATCTCTCCATTGGGACCCTTTACAATGAGGGAAATCTCTCCATCAGAACCCTTTACAGTGAGGGAAATCTCTCCATTGGGACCCTTTACAGTGAGGGAAATCTCTCCATCAGAACCCTTTACAGTGAGAGAAATCTCTCCATTGGGACGCTTTACAGTGAGGGAAATCTCTCCATTGGGACCCTTTACAATGAGGGAAATCTCTCCATCAGAACCCTTTACAGTGAGGGAAATCTCTCCATTGGGACCCTTTACAGTGAGGGAAATCTCTCCATCACAACCCTTTACAGTGAGAGAAATCTCTCCATTGGGGCCCTTTACAGTGAGGGAAATCTCTCCATCAGGACCCTTTACAATGAGAGAAATCTCTCCATCGGGACCCTTTACAGTGAGGGAAATCTCTCCATCAGAACCCTTTACAGTGAGAGAAATCTCTCCATCGGGACCCTTTACAGTGAGGGAAATCTCTCCATTGGGACCCTTTACAGTGAGGGAAATCTCTCCATTGTGACCCTTTACAGTGAGGGAAATCTCTCCATCAGAACCCTTTACAGTGAGAGAAATCTCTCCATCAGAACCCTTTACAGTGAGAGAAATCTCTCCATCAGGACCCTTTACAATGAGGGAAATCTCTCCATCAGGACCCTTTACAGTGAGGGAAATCTCTCCATTGGGACCCTTTACAGTGAGGGAAATCTCTCCATCGGGACCCTTTACAGTGAGGGAAATCTCTCCATTGTGACCCTTTACAGTGAGGGAAATCTCTCCATCAGAACCCTTTACAGTGAGAGAAATCTCTCCATCAGAACCCTTTACAGTGAGAGAAATCTCTCCATTGGGACCCTTCACAGTGAGAGAAATCTCTCCATCAGGACCCTTTACAATGAGGGAAATCTCTCCATCAGAACCCTTTACAGTGAGAGAAATCTCTCCATCGGGACCCTTTACAGTGAGGGAAATCTCTCCATTGTGACCCTTTACAGTGAGAGAAATCTCCCCATTGGGTCCCTTTACAGTGAGGGAAATCTCTCCATTGGGACCCTTACAGTGAGGGAAATCTCTCCATCAGAACCCTTTACAGTGAGGGAAATCTCTCCATTGGCCCCTTTACACTGAGGGAAATCTCTCCATCGGGACCCTTCACAGTGAGAGAATTCTCTCCATCAGGACCCTTTACAGTGAGGGAAATCTCTCCATCAGGACCCTTTACAGTGAGAGAAATCTCTCCATTAGAACCCTTTACAGTGAGGGAAATCTCTCCATTGGGACCCTTACAGTGAGGGAAATCTCTCCATTGGGACCCTTACAGTGTGGGAAATCTCTCCATTGGGACCCTTTACAATGAGAGAAATCTCTCCATTGGGACCCTTACAGTGTGGGAAATCTCTCCATTGGGACCCCTTCACAGTGAGAGAAATCTCTCCATTGGGACCCTAACAGTGAGGGAAATCTATCCATCGGGACCCTTACAGTGAGGGAAATCTCGCCATTAGAACCCTTACAGTGAGGGAAATCTCTCCATTGGGACCCTTACAGTGAGGGAAATCTCTCCATTAGAACCCTTTACAGTGAGGGAAATCTCTCCATTGGGACCCTTTTCACTGAGGAAAACCTCTCTTTAGGGACCCTTTACAGTGAGGGAAATCCCTCCTTTGGGACCCCTTTACAGTGAGGAAAATCTCTCCATTGGGACCCTTTACAGTGAGGGAAATCTCTCCATTGGGGCCCTTTACAGTGAGGGAAATCTCTCCATTGGGGCCCTTTACAGTGAGGGAAATCTCTCCATTGGGGCCCTTTACAGTGAGGGAAATCTCTCCATTGGGGCCCTTTACAGTGAGGGAAATCTCTCCATTGGGGCCCTTTACAGTGAGGGAAATCTCTCCATTGGGGCCCTTTACAGTGAGGGAAATCTCTCCATCAGGACCCTTTACAGTGAGGGAAATCTCTCCATCTGGACCCTTTACAGTGAGGGAAATCTCTCCATTGGGGCCCTTTACAGTGAGGGAAATCTCTCCATTGGGGCCCTTTACAGTGAGGGAAATCTCTCCATTGGGGCCCTTTACAGTGAGGGAAATCTCTCCATCAGGACCCTTTACAGTTAGGGAAATCTCTCCATTGGAACCCTTTCTAGTGAGGCAAACCTCTCTTCAGGGACCCTTTACAGTGAGGGAAATCCCTCCATTGGGCCCCTTTACAGTGAGCGAAATCAGTCAATTGGGACCCTTTACAGTGAGGGGATTCTGTCCATTGGGACCCCTTTACAGTGAGAGAAATCTCTCCATCAGGACCCTTTACAGTGAGGGAAATCTCTCCATCAGGACCCTTTACAGTGAGAGAAATCACTCCATCAGGACCCTTTACAGTCAGATAAATCTCTCCATTGGGACCCTTTACAGTGAGGAAAATCTCTCCATTGGGACCCTTTACAGTGAGGGAAATATCCCCAATGATACCCTTTACAGTGAGGGAAATCTCTCCATTGGGACTCTTTACAGTGAGGGAAATCTCTCCATTGGGACACTTTGCAGTGAGGGAAATCTCTCCACTGGAACCCTTTACAGTGAGTGAAATATCCCCAATGATACCCTTTACAGTGAGGGAAATCTCTACATTGGGACCCTTTAAAGTGAGGGAAATATCCCCAATGATACCCTTTACAGTGAGGGAAATCTCTCCATTGGGACTCTTTACAGTGAGGCAAACCTCTCCATTGGGACCCTTTACAGTGAGAGAAATCTCTCCATCAGGACCCTTTACAGTGAGGGAAATCTCTCCATTGGGACCCTTTACAGTGAGGAAAATCTCTCTTTAGGGACCCTTTACAGTGATGGAAATCTCTCCTTTTGGACCCCTTTACAGTGAGAGAAATCTCTCCATCGGGACCCTTTACAGTGAGGGAAATCTCTCCATTGGGACCCTTTGCAGTGAGGGAAATCTCTCCATGAGGACCCTTTACAGTGAGGGAAATCTCTCCATCAGGACCCTTTACAGTGAGGGAAATCTCTCCATTGGGCCCCTTTACAGTGAGAGAAATCTCTCCATCGGGACTCTTTACAGTGAGAGAAATCTCTCCATTGGGACCATTTACAGTGAGGGTAACTCTCCATTGGGACCCTTTACAGTGAGGGAAATCTCTCCATTGGGACCCTTTACAGTGAGGGAAACCTCTCCAACAGGACCCTTTACAGTGAGGGAAATCTCTCCATTGGGACCCTTTACAGTGAGCGAAATCTCTCCATTGGGACCCTTTACATTGAGGGAAATCTGTCCATTAGAGTCCTTTACAGTGAGCGAAGTCTCTCCATTGGGACCCTTAGAGTGAGGGAAATCTCCCCATTGGGACCCTTACAGTGAGGGAAATCTCTCCATCAGGACCCTTTACAGTGAGGGAAATCTCTCCATCAGAACCCTTTACAGTGAGGAAAATCTCTCCATTTTGACCCTTTACAATGAGGGAAATCTCTCCATCAGAACCCTTTACAGTGAGAGAAATCTCTCCATTAGAACCCTTTACAGTGAGGGAAATCTCTCCATTGGGACCCTTACAGTGAGGGAAATCTCTCCATTGGGAAGCTTACAGTGAGAGAAATCTCTCCATTAGAACCCTTTACAGTGAGAGAAATCTCTCCATTGGGACCCTTTACAGTGAGGAAAACCTCTCTTTAGGGAGCCTTTACAGTGAGGGAAATCTCTCCTTTGGGACCCCTTTACTGTGAGGGAAATCTCTCCATTGGGACCCTTTACAGTGAGAGAAATCTCCCCATTGGGGCCCTTACAGTGAGGGAAATCTCTGCATCAGGACCCTTAACAGTGAGGGAAATCTCTCCATTGGGGCCCTTTACAGTGAGGGAAATCTCTGCATCAGGAACCTTAACAGTGAGGGAAATGTCTCCATTGGGACCCTTACAGTGAGAGAAATCTCTCCATTGGGACCCTTACAGTGAGGGAAATCTCTGCATCAGGACCCTTTACAGTGAGGGAAATCTCTCCATTGGGACCCTTTACAGTGAGCGAAATCTCTCCATTGGGACCCTTTACAGTGAGGGAAATGTCTCCATTGGGACCGTTTACAGTGAGGGAAATCTCTCCATTGGGACCCTTTACAGTGAGGGAAATCTCTCCATTGGGACCCTTTGCAGTGAGGCAAACCTCTCCATTGGGACCCTTTACAGTGAGAGAACTCTCTCCATCAGGACCCATTACAGTGAGGGAAATCTCTCCATCAGAACTCTTTATAGTGAGGGAAATCTCTCCATTGGGACCCTTTACAGTGAGAGAAATCTCTGCATTGGGACCCTTCACAGTGAGAGAAGTCTCTCCATTGGGACCCTTTACAGTGAGGTTAATTTCTCCATCAGGACTCTTTCCAGTGCGGGAAATCTCTCCATTGGGACCCTTTACAGTGAGGGAAATCTCTCCATTAGAATCCTTTACAGTGAGGGAAATCTGTCCATTAGAGTCCTTTACAGTGAGCGAAGTCTCTCCATTGGGACTCTTAGAGTGAGGGAAATCTCTCCATTGGGACCCTTTACAGTGAGGGAAACCTCTCCAACAGGACCCTTTACAGTGAGGGAAATCTCTCCATTGGGACCCTTTACAGTGAGCGAAATCTCTCCATTGGGACCCTTTACATTGAGGGAAATCTCTCCATTAGAGTCCTTTACAGTGAGCGAAGTCTCTCCATTGGGACCCTTAGAGTGAGGGAAATCTCTCCATTGGGACCCTTACAGTGAGGGAAATCTCTCCATCAGGACCCTTAACAGTGAGGGAAATCTCGCCATTGGGACCCTTTACAGTGAGGGAAATCTCTCCATCAGGACCCTTTACAGTGAGGGAAATCTCTCCATCAGAACCCTTTACAGTGAGGAAAATCTCTCCATTTTGACCCTTTACAATGAGGGAAATCTCTCCATCAGAACCCTTTACAGTGAGAGAAATCTCTCCATTAGAACCCTTTACAGTGAGGGAAATCTCTCCATTGGGACCCTTACAGTGAGGGAAATCTCTCCATTGGGAAGCTTACAGTGAGAGAAATCTCTCCATTAGAACCCTTTACAGTGAGAGAAATCTCTCCATTGGGACCCTTTACAGTGAGGAAAACCTCTCTTTAGGGAGCCTTTACAGTGAGGGAAATCTCTCCTTTGGGACCCCTTTACTGTGAGGGAAATCTCTCCATTGGGACCCTTTACAGTGAGAGAAATCTCCCCATTGGGGCCCTTACAGTGAGGGAAATCTCTGCATCAGGACCCTTAACAGTGAGGGAAATCTCTCCATTGGGGCCCTTTACAGTGAGGGAAATCTCTGCATCAGGAACCTTAACAGTGAGGGAAATCTCTCCATTGGGGCCCTTTACAGTGAGGGAAATATCTCCATTGGGACCCTTTACAGTGAGGGAAATCTCTCCATTGGGACCCTTTACAGTGAGGGAAATCTCTCCATTGGGACCCTTACAGTGAGAGAAATCTCTCCATTGGGACCCTTACAGTGAGGGAAATCTCTGCATCAGGACCCTTTACAGTGAGGGAAATCTCTCCATTGGGACCCTTTACAGTGAGCGAAATCTCTCCATTGGGACCCTTTACAGTGATGGAAATGTCTCCATTGGGACCCTTTACAGTGAGGGAAATCTCTCCATTGGGACCCTTTACAGTGAGGGAAATCTCTCCATTGGGACCCTTTGCAGTGAGGCAAACCTCTCCATTGGGACCCTTTACAGTGAGGGAAATCTCTCCATTGGGACCCTTACAGTGAGGGAAATCTCTCCATTGGGAAGCTTACAGTGAGAGAAATCTCTCCATTAGAACCCTTTACAGTGAGAGAAATCTCTCCATTGGGACCCTTTACAGTGAGGAAAACCTCTCTTTAGGGAGCCTTTACAGTGAGGGAAATCTCTCCTTTGGGACCCCTTTACTGTGAGGGAAATCTCTCCATTGGGACCCTTTACAGTGAGAGAAATCTCCCCATTGGGGCCCTTACAGTGAGGGAAATCTCTGCATCAGGACCCTTAACAGTGAGGGAAATCTCTCCATTGGGGCCCTTTACAGTGAGGGAAATCTCTGCATCAGGAACCTTAACAGTGAGGGAAATCTCTCCATTGGGGCCCTTTACAGTGAGGGAAATATCTCCATTGGGACCCTTTACAGTGAGGGAAATCTCTCCATTGGGACCCTTTACAGTGAGGGAAATCTCTCCATTGGGACCCTTACAGTGAGAGAAATCTCTCCATTGGGACCCTTACAGTGAGGGAAATCTCTGCATCAGGACCCTTTACAGTGAGGGAAATCTCTCCATTGGGACCCTTTACAGTGAGCGAAATCTCTCCATTGGGACCCTTTACAGTGATGGAAATGTCTCCATTGGGACCCTTTACAGTGAGGGAAATCTCTCCATTGGGACCCTTTACAGTGAGGGAAATCTCTCCATTGGGACCCTTTGCAGTGAGGCAAACCTCTCCATTGGGACCCTTTACAGTGAGAGAACTCTCTCCATCAGGACCCTTTACAGTGAGGGAAATCTCTCCATCAGAACTCTTTATAGTGAGGGAAATCTCTCCATTGGGACCCTTTACAGTGAGAGAAATCTCTCCATTGGGACCCTTCACAGTGAGAGAAGTCTCTCCATTGGGACCCTTTACAGTGAGGTTAATTTCTGCATCAGGACTCTTTCCAGTGCGGGAAATCTCTCCATTGGGACCCTTTACAGTGAGGGAAATCTCTCCATTAGAATCCTTTACAGTGAGCGAAATCTCTCCATTGGGACCCTTACAGTGAGGGAAATCTCTCCATTGGGACCCTTACAGTGAGGGAAATCTCTCCATTAGAACCCTTTACAGTGAGAGAAATCTCTCCATTAGAACCCTTTACAGTGAGGGAAATCTCTCCATTGGGACCCTTACAGTGAGGGAAATCTCTCCATTGGGAACCTTACAGTGAGAGAAATCTCTCCATTAGAACCCTTTACAGTGAGAGAAATCTCTCCATAGGGACCCTTTACAGTGAGGAAAACCACTCTTTAGGGACCCTTTACAGTGGGGGAAATCTCTCCTTTCGGACCCCTTTACTGTGAGGGAAATCTCTCCATTGGGAC
Source organism: Scyliorhinus torazame (assembly GCF_047496885.1). Lineage (NCBI taxonomy): Eukaryota > Metazoa > Chordata > Chondrichthyes > Carcharhiniformes > Scyliorhinidae > Scyliorhinus > Scyliorhinus torazame. Next base: position 350,770,538 of record NC_092710.1, on the reverse strand, counting down.
CCTTTACAGTGAGGGAAATCTCTCCATTAGAATCCTTTACAGTGAGCGAAATCTCTGTATCAGAACCCTTTACAGTGAGCAAATCTCTCCATTGGGACCCTTACAGTGAGGGAAATCTCTCCATTGGCACCCTTACAGTGAGGGAAATCTCTGCATCAGGACCCTCAACAGTGAGGGAATTCTCTCCATTGGGGCCCTTTACAGTGAGGGAAATCTCTCCATTGGGACCCTTTACAGTGAGGGAAATCTCTCCATTGGGACCCTATACAGTGAGGGAAATCTCTCCATTGGGACCCTTTGCAGTGAGGCAAACCTGTCCATTGGGACCCTTTACAGTGAGAGAAATCTCTCCATCAGGTCCCTTTACAGTGAGGGAAATCTCTCCATTGAGACCCTTTACAGTGAGGGAAATCTCTCCATTGGGACCCTTCACAGTGAGAGAACTCTCTCCATCAGGACCATTTACAGTGAGGGAAATCTCTCCATCAGAACTCTTTATAGTGAGAGAAATCTCTCCATTGTGACCCTTTACAGTGAGAGAAATCTCTCCATTGGGACCCTTCACAGAGAGAAGTCTCTCCATTGGGACCCTTTACAGTGAGTGAAATTTCTCCATCAGGACTCTTTACAGTGCGGGAAATCTCTCCATTGGGACCCTTTACAGTGAGGGAAATCACTCCATTAGAATCCTTTACAGTGAGCGAAATCTCTCCATTGGGACCCTTACAGTGAGGGAAATCTCTCCATTGGGACCCTTTACAGTGAGGGAAATCTCTCCATTGGGACCCTTTACAGTGAGGGAAATCTCTCCATCCGGACACTTAACAGTGAGGGAAATCTCTCCATTAGAATCCTTTACAGTGAGCGAAATCTCTCCATTGGGACCCTTACAGTGAGGGAAATATCTCCATTGGGACCCTTACAGTGAGGGAAATCTCTCCATTAGGACCCTTAACAGTGAGGGAAATCTCTCCATTGGGACCCTTTACAGTGAGGGAAATCTCTCCATCAGGACCCTTTACAGTGAGGGAAATCTCTCCATTGGGACCCTTTCCAGTGAGGCAAACCTCTCTTCAGGGACCCTTTACAGTGAGGGAAATCTCTCCATTGGGACCCTTTACAATGAGAGCAATCTCTCCATCAGGACCCTTTACAGTGAGGGAAATCTCTCCATTGGGACCCTTTACAGTGAGAGAAATCTCTCCATCAGGACCCTTTACAGTGAGGGAAATCTCTCCATCAGGACCCGTTACAGTGAGGAAAATCTCTCCATTGTGACCCTTTACAGTGAGGGAAAGCTCTCCATCAGAACCCTTTACAGTGAGAGAAATCTCTCCATTAGAACCCTTTACAGTGAGAGAAATCTCTCCATTTGAACCCTTTACAGTGAGGGAAATCTCTCCATTGGGACCCTTACAGTGAGGGAAATCTCTCCATTGCGAACCTTACAGTGAGAGAAATCTCTCCAATAGAACCTTTACAGTGAGAGAAATCTCTCCATTGGGACCCTTACAGTGAGGGAAATCTCTTCATTGGGAACCTTACAGTGAGGGAAATCTCTCCATTGGGACCCTTACAGTGAGGGAAACCTCTCCAACAGGACCCTTTACAGTGAGGGAAATCTCTCCATTGGGACCCTTTACAGTGAGCGAAATCTCTCCATTGGGACCCTTTACATTGAGGGAAAACTGTCCATTAGAGTCCTTTACAGTGAGCGAAGTCTCTCCATTGGGACCCTTAGAGTGAGGGAAATCTCTCCATTGGGACCCTTACAGTGAGGGAAATCTCTCCATCAGGACCCTTAACAGTGAGGGAAATCTCGCCATTGGGACCCTTTACAGTGAGGGAAATCTCTCCATCAGGACCCTTTACAGTGAGGGAAATCTCTCCATCAGAACCCTTTACAGTGAGGAAAATCTCTCCATTTTGACCCTTTACAATGAGGGAAATCTCTCCATCAGAACCCTTTACAGTGAGAGAAATCTCTCCATTAGAACCCTTTACAGTGAGGGAAATCTCTCCATTGGGACCCTTACAGTGAGGGAAATCTCTCCATTGGGAAGCTTACAGTGAGAGAAATCTCTCCATTAGAACCCTTTACAGTGAGAGAAATCTCTCCATTGGGACCCTTTACAGTGAGGAAAACCTCTCTTTAGGGAGCCTTTACAGTGAGGGAAATCTCTCCTTTGGGACCCCTTTACTGTGAGGGAAATCTCTCCATTGGGACCCTTTACAGTGAGAGAAATCTCCCCATTGGGGCCCTTACAGTGAGGGAAATCTCTGCATCAGGACCCTTAACAGTGAGGGAAATCTCTCCATTGGGGCCCTTTACAGTGAGGGAAATCTCTGCATCAGGAACCTTAACAGTGAGGGAAATGTCTCCATTGGGACCCTTACAGTGAGAGAAATCTCTCCATTGGGACCCTTACAGTGAGGGAAATCTCTGCATCAGGACCCTTTACAGTGAGGGAAATCTCTCCATTGGGACCCTTTACAGTGAGCGAAATCTCTCCATTGGGACCCTTTACAGTGAGGGAAATGTCTCCATTGGGACCGTTTACAGTGAGGGAAATCTCTCCATTGGGACCCTTTACAGTGAGGGAAATCTCTCCATTGGGACCCTTTGCAGTGAGGCAAACCTCTCCATTGGGACCCTTTACAGTGAGAGAACTCTCTCCATCAGGACCCATTACAGTGAGGGAAATCTCTCCATCAGAACTCTTTATAGTGAGGGAAATCTCTCCATTGGGACCCTTTACAGTGAGAGAAATCTCTGCATTGGGACCCTTCACAGTGAGAGAAGTCTCTCCATTGGGACCCTTTACAGTGAGGTTAATTTCTCCATCAGGACTCTTTCCAGTGCGGGAAATCTCTCCATTGGGACCCTTTACAGTGAGGGAAATCTCTACATTAGAATCCTTTACAGTGAGGGAAATCTGTCCATTAGAGTCCTTTACAGTGAGCGAAGTCTCTCCATTGGGACTCTTAGAGTGAGGGAAATCTCTCCATTGGGACCCTTTACAGTGAGGGAAACCTCTCCAACAGGACCCTTTACAGTGAGGGAAATCTCTCCATTGGGACCCTTTACAGTGAGCGAAATCTCTCCATTGGGACCCTTTACATTGAGGGAAATCTCTCCATTAGAGTCCTTTACAGTGAGCGAAGTCTCTCCATTGGGACCCTTAGAGTGAGGGAAATCTCTCCATTGGGACCCTTACAGTGAGGGAAATCTCTCCATCAGGACCCTTAACAGTGAGGGAAATCTCGCCATTGGGACCCTTTACAGTGAGGGAAATCTCTCCATCAGGACCCTTTACAGTGAGGGAAATCTCTCCATCAGAACCCTTTACAGTGAGGAAAATCTCTCCATTTTGACCCTTTACAATGAGGGAAATCTCTCCATCAGAACCCTTTACAGTGAGAGAAATCTCTCCATTAGAACCCTTTACAGTGAGGGAAATCTCTCCATTGGGACCCTTACAGTGAGGGAAATCTCTCCATTGGGAAGCTTACAGTGAGAGAAATCTCTCCATTAGAACCCTTTACAGTGAGAGAAATCTCTCCATTGGGACCCTTTACAGTGAGGAAAACCTCTCTTTAGGGAGCCTTTACAGTGAGGGAAATCTCTCCTTTGGGACCCCTTTACTGTGAGGGAAATCTCTCCATTGGGACCCTTTACAGTGAGAGAAATCTCCCCATTGGGGCCCTTACAGTGAGGGAAATCTCTGCATCAGGACCCTTAACAGTGAGGGAAATCTCTCCATTGGGGCCCTTTACAGTGAGGGAAATCTCTGCATCAGGAACCTTAACAGTGAGGGAAATCTCTCCATTGGGGCCCTTTACAGTGAGGGAAATATCTCCATTGGGACCCTTTACAGTGAGGGAAATCTCTCCATTGGGACCCTTTACAGTGAGGGAAATCTCTCCATTGGGACCCTTACAGTGAGAGAAATCTCTCCATTGGGACCCTTACAGTGAGGGAAATCTCTGCATCAGGACCCTTTACAGTGAGGGAAATCTCTCCATTGGGACCCTTTACAGTGAGCGAAATCTCTCCATTGGGACCCTTTACAGTGATGGAAATGTCTCCATTGGGACCCTTTACAGTGAGGGAAATCTCTCCATTGGGACCCTTTACAGTGAGGGAAATCTCTCCATTGGGACCCTTTGCAGTGAGGCAATCCTCTCCATTGGGACCCTTTACAGTGAGGGAAATCTCTCCATTGGGACCCTTACAGTGAGGGAAATCTCTCCATTGGGAAGCTTACAGTGAGAGAAATCTCTCCATTAGAACCCTTTACAGTGAGAGAAATCTCTCCATTGGGACCCTTTACAGTGAGGAAAACCTCTCTTTAGGGAGCCTTTACAGTGAGGGAAATCTCTCCTTTGGGACCCCTTTACTGTGAGGGAAATCTCTCCATTGGGACCCTTTACAGTGAGAGAAATCTCCCCATTGGGGCCCTTACAGTGAGGGAAATCTCTGCATCAGGACCCTTAACAGTGAGGGAAATCTCTCCATTGGGGCCCTTTACAGTGAGGGAAATCTCTGCATCAGGAACCTTAACAGTGAGGGAAATCTCTCCATTGGGGCCCTTTACAGTGAGGGAAATATCTCCATTGGGACCCTTTACAGTGAGGGAAATCTCTCCATTGGGACCCTTTACAGTGAGGGAAATCTCTCCATTGGGACCCTTACAGTGAGAGAAATCTCTCCATTGGGACCCTTACAGTGAGGGAAATCTCTGCATCAGGACCCTTTACAGTGAGGGAAATCTCTCCATTGGGACCCTTTACAGTGAGCGAAATCTCTCCATTGGGACCCTTTACAGTGATGGAAATGTCTCCATTGGGACCCTTTACAGTGAGGGAAATCTCTCCATTGGGACCCTTTACAGTGAGGGAAATCTCTCCATTGGGACCCTTTGCAGTGAGGCAAACCTCTCCATTGGGACCCTTTACAGTGAGAGAACTCTCTCCATCAGGACCCTTTACAGTGAGGGAAATCTCTCCATCAGAACTCTTTATAGTGAGGGAAATCTCTCCATTGGGACCCTTTACAGTGAGAGAAATCTCTCCATTGGGACCCTTCACAGTGAGAGAAGTCTCTCCATTGGGACCCTTTACAGTGAGGTTAATTTCTGCATCAGGACTCTTTCCAGTGCGGGAAATCTCTCCATTGGGACCCTTTACAGTGAGGGAAATCTCTCCATTAGAATCCTTTACAGTGAGCGAAATCTCTCCATTGGGACCCTTACAGTGAGGGAAATCTCTCCATTGGGACCCTTACAGTGAGGGGAATCTCTCCATTAGAACCCTTTACAGTGAGAGAAATCTCTCCATTAGAACCCTTTACAGTGAGGGAAATCTCTCCATTGGGACCCTTACAGTGAGGGAAATCTCTCCATTGGGAACCTTACAGTGAGAGAAATCTCTCCATTAGAACCCTTTACAGTGAGAGAAATCTCTCCATAGGGACCCTTTACAGTGAGGAAAACCACTCTTTAGGGACCCTTTACAGTGGGGGAAATCTCTCCTTTCGGACCCCTTTACTGTGAGGGAAATCTCTCCATTGGGACCCTTTACAGTGAGGGAAATCTCTCCATTAGAATCCTTTACAGTGAGCGAAATCTCTGTATCAGAACCCTTTACAGTGAGCAAATCTCTCCATTGGGACCCTTACAGTGAGGGAAATCTCTCCATTGGCACCCTTACAGTGAGGGAAATCTCTGCATCAGGACCCTCAACAGTGAGGGAATTCTCTCCATTGGGGCCCTTTACAGTGAGGGAAATCTCTCCATTGGGACCCTTTACAGTGAGGGAAATCTCTCCATTGGGACCCTATACAGTGAGGGAAATCTCTCCATTGGGACCCTTTGCAGTGAGGCAAACCTGTCCATTGGGACCCTTTACAGTGAGAGAAATCTCTCCATCAGGTCCCTTTACAGTGAGGGAAATCTCTCCATTGAGACCCTTTACAGTGAGGGAAATCTCTCCATTGGGACCCTTCACAGTGAGAGAACTCTCTCCATCAGGACCATTTACAGTGAGGGAAATCTCTCCATCAGAACTCTTTATAGTGAGAGAAATCTCTCCATTGTGACCCTTTACAGTGAGAGAAATCTCTCCATTGGGACCCTTCACAGAGAGAAGTCTCTCCATTGGGACCCTTTACAGTGAGGGAAATTTCTCCATCAGGACTCTTTACAGTGCGGGAAATCTCTCCATTGGGACCCTTTACAGTGAGGGAAATCACTCCATTAGAATCCTTTACAGTGAGCGAAATCTCTCCATTGGGACCCTTACAGTGAGGGAAATCTCTCCATTGGGACCCTTTACAGTGAGGGAAATCTCTCCATTGGGACCCTTTACAGTGAGGGAAATCTCTCCATCCGGACACTTAACAGTGAGGGAAATCTCTCCATTAGAATCCTTTACAGTGAGCGAAATCTCTCCATTGGGACCCTTACAGTGAGGGAAATATCTCCATTGGGACCCTTACAGTGAGGGAAATCTCTCCATTAGGACCCTTAACAGTGAGGGAAATCTCTCCATTGGGACCCTTTACAGTGAGGGAAATCTCTCCATCAGGACCCTTTACAGTGAGGGAAATCTCTCCATTGGGACCCTTTCCAGTGAGGCAAACCTCTCTTCAGGGACCCTTTACAGTGAGGGAAATCTCTCCATTGGGACCCTTTACAATGAGAGCAAACTCTCCATCAGGACCCTTTACAGTGAGGGAAATCTCTCCATTGGGACCCTTTACAGTGAGAGAAATCTCTCCATCAGGACCCTTTACAGTGAGGGAAATCTCTCCATCAGGACCCGTTACAGTGAGGAAAATCTCTCCATTGTGACCCTTTACAGTGAGGGAAAGCTCTCCATCAGAACCCTTTACAGTGAGAGAAATCTCTCCATTAGAACCCTTTACAGTGAGAGAAATCTCTCCATTTGAACCCTTTACAGTGAGAGAAATCTCTCCATTGGGACCCTTACAGTGAGGGAAATCTCTCCATTGCGAACCTTACAGTGAGAGAAATCTCTCCAATAGAACCTTTACAGTGAGAGAAATCTCTCCATTGGGACCCTTACAGTGAGGGAAATCTCTTCATTGGGAACCTTACAGTGAGGGAAATCTCTCCATTGGGACCCTTACAGTGAGGGAAACCTCTCCAACAGGACCCTTTACAGTGAGGGAAATCTCTCCATTGGGACCCTTTACAGTGAGCGAAATCTCTCCATTGGGACCCTTTACATTGAGGGAAATCTGTCCATTAGAGTCCTTTACAGTGAGCGAAGTCTCTCCATTGGGACCCTTAGAGTGAGGGAAATCTCTCCATTGGGACCCTTACAGTGAGGGAAATCTCTCCATCAGGACCCTTAACAGTGAGGGAAATCTCGCCATTGGGACCCTTTACAGTGAGGGAAATCTCTCCATCAGGACCCTTTACAGTGAGGGAAATCTCTCCATCAGAACCCTTTACAGTGAGGAAAATCTCTCCATTTTGACCCTTTACAATGAGGGAAATCTCTCCATCAGAACCCTTTACAGTGAGAGAAATCTCTCCATTAGAACCCTTTACAGTGAGGGAAATCTCTCCATTGGGACCCTTACAGTGAGGGAAAACTCTCCATTGGGAAGCTTACAGTGAGAGAAATCTCTCCATTAGAACCCTTTACAGTGAGAGAAATCTCTCCATTGGGACCCTTTACAGTGAGGAAAACCTCTCTTTAGGGAGCCTTTACAGTGAGGGAAATCTCTCCTTTGGGACCCCTTTACTGTGAGGGAAATCTCTCCATTGGGACCCTTTACAGTGAGAGAAATCTCCCCATTGGGGCCCTTACAGTGAGGGAAATCTCTGCATCAGGACCCTTAACAGTGAGGGAAATCTCTCCATTGGGGCCCTTTACAGTGAGGGAAATCTCTGCATCAGGAACCTTAACAGTGAGGGAAATGTCTCCATTGGGACCCTTACAGTGAGAGAAATCTCTCCATTGGGACCCTTACAGTGAGGGAAATCTCTGCATCAGGACCCTTTACAGTGAGGGAAATCTCTCCATTGGGACCCTTTACAGTGAGCGAAATCTCTCCATTGGGACCCTTTACAGTGAGGGAAATGTCTCCATTGGGACCGTTTACAGTGAGGGAAATCTCTCCATTGGGACCCTTTACAGTGAGGGAAATCTCTCCATTGGGACCCTTTGCAGTGAGGCAAACCTCTCCATTGGGACCCTTTACAGTGAGAGAACTCTCTCCATCAGGACCCATTACAGTGAGGGAAATCTCTCCATCAGAACTCTTTATAGTGAGGGAAATCTCTCCATTGGGACCCTTTACAGTGAGAGAAATCTCTGCATTGGGACCCTTCACAGTGAGAGAAGTCTCTCCATTGGGACCCTTTACAGTGAGGTTAATTTCTCCATCAGGACTCTTTCCAGTGCGGGAAATCTCTCCATTGGGACCCTTTACAGTGAGGGAAATCTCTCCATTAGAATCCTTTACAGTGAGGGAAATCTGTCCATTAGAGTCCTTTACAGTGAGCGAAGTATCTCCATTGGGACTCTTAGAGTGAGGGAAATCTCTCCATTGGGACCCTTTACAGTGAGGGAAACCTCTCCAACAGGACCCTTTACAGTGAGGGAAATCTCTCCATTGGGACCCTTTACAGTGAGCGAAATCTCTCCATTGGGACCCTTTACATTGAGGGAAATCTCTCCATTAGAGTCCTTTACAGTGAGCGAAGTCTCTCCATTGGGACCCTTAGAGTGAGGGAAATCTCTCCATTGGGACCCTTACAGTGAGGGAAATCTCTCCATCAGGACCCTTAACAGTGAGGGAAATCTCGCCATTGGGACCCTTTACAGTGAGGGAAATCTCTCCATCAGGACCCTTTACAGTGAGGGAAATCTCTCCATCAGAACCCTTTACAGTGAGGAAAATCTCTCCATTTTGACCCTTTACAATGAGGGAAATCTCTCCATCAGAACCCTTTACAGTGAGAGAAATCTCTCCATTAGAACCCTTTACAGTGAGGGAAATCTCTCCATTGGGACCCTTACAGTGAGGGAAATCTCTCCATTGGGAAGCTTACAGTGAGAGAAATCTCTCCATTAGAACCCTTTACAGTGAGAGAAATCTCTCCATTGGGACCCTTTACAGTGAGGAAAACCTCTCTTTAGGGAGCCTTTACAGTGAGGGAAATCTCTCCTTTGGGACCCCTTTACTGTGAGGGAAATCTCTCCATTGGGACCCTTTACAGTGAGAGAAATCTCCCCATTGGGGCCCTTACAGTGAGGGAAATCTCTGCATCAGGACCCTTAACAGTGAGGGAAATCTCTCCATTGGGGCCCTTTACAGTGAGGGAAATCTCTGCATCAGGAACCTTAACAGTGAGGGAAATCTCTCCATTGGGGCCCTTTACAGTGAGGGAAATATCTCCATTGGGACCCTTTACAGTGAGGGAAATCTCTCCATTGGGACCCTTTACAGTGAGGGAAATCTCTCCATTGGGACCCTTACAGTGAGAGAAATCTCTCCATTGGGACCCTTACAGTGAGGGAAATCTCTGCATCAGGACCCTTTACAGTGAGGGAAATCTCTCCATTGGGACCCTTTACAGTGAGCGAAATCTCTCCATTGGGACCCTTTACAGTGATGGAAATGTCTCCATTGGGACCCTTTACAGTGAGGGAAATCTCTCCATTGGGACCCTTTACAGTGAGGGAAATCTCTCCATTGGGACCCTTTGCAGTGAGGCAATCCTCTCCATTGGGACCCTTTACAGTGAGGGAAATCTCTCCATTGGGACCCTTACAGTGAGGGAAATCTCTCCATTGGGAAGCTTACAGTGAGAGAAATCTCTCCATTAGAACCCTTTACAGTGAGAGAAATCTCTCCATTGGGACCCTTTACAGTGAGGAAAACCTCTCTTTAGGGAGCCTTTACAGTGAGGGAAATCTCTCCTTTGGGACCCCTTTACTGTGAGGGAAATCTCTCCATTGGGACCCTTTACAGTGAGAGAAATCTCCCCATTGGGGCCCTTACAGTGAGGGAAATCTCTGCATCAGGACCCTTAACAGTGAGGGAAATCTCTCCATTGGGGCCCTTTACAGTGAGGGAAATCTCTTCATCAGGAACCTTAACAGTGAGGGAAATCTCTCCATTGGGGCCCTTTACAGTGAGGGAAATATCTCCATTGGGACCCTTTACAGTGAGGGAAATCTCTCCATTGGGACCCTTTACAGTGAGGGAAATCTCTCCATTGGGACCCTTACAGTGAGAGAAATCTCTCCATTGGGACCCTTACAGTGAGGGAAATCTCTGCATCAGGACCCTTTACAGTGAGGGAAATCTCTCCATTGGGACCCTTTACAGTGAGCGAAATCTCTCCATTGGGACCCTTTACAGTGATGGAAATGTCTCCATTGGGACCCTTTACAGTGAGGGAAATCTCTCCATTGGGACCCTTTACAGTGAGGGAAATCTCTCCATTGGGACCCTTTGCAGTGAGGCAAACCTCTCCATTGGGACCCTTTACAGTGAGAGAACTCTCTCCATCAGGACCCTTTACAGTGAGGGAAATCTCTCCATCAGAACTCTTTATAGTGAGGGAAATCTCTCCATTGGGACCCTTTACAGTGAGAGAAATCTCTCCATTGGGACCCTTCACAGTGAGAGAAGTCTCTCCATTGGGACCCTTTACAGTGAGGTTAATTTCTCCATCAGGACTCTTTCCAGTGCGGGAAATCTCTCCATTGGGACCCTTTACAGTGAGGGAAATCTCTCCATTAGAATCCTTTACAGTGAGCGAAATCTCTCCATTGGGACCCTTACAGTGAGGGAAATCTCTCCATTGGGACCCTTACAGTGAGGGAAATCTCTCCATTAGAACCCTTTACAGTGAGAGAAATCTCTCCATTAGAACCCTTTACAGTGAGGGAAATCTCTCCATTGGGACCCTTACAGTGAGGGAAATCTCTCCATTGGGAACCTTACAGTGAGAGAAATCTCTCCATTAGAACCCTTTACAGTGAGAGAAATCTCTCCATAGGGACCCTTTACAGTGAGGAAAACCACTCTTTAGGGACCCTTTACAGTGGGGGAAATCTCTCCTTTCGGACCCCTTTACTGTGAGGGAAATCTCTCCATTGGGACCCTTTACAGTGAGGGAAATCTCTCCATTAGAATCCTTTACAGTGAGCGAAATCTCTGTATCAGAACCCTTTACAGTGAGCAAATCTCTCCATTGGGACCCTTACAGTGAGGGAAATCTCTCCATTGGCACCCTTACAGTGAGGGAAATCTCTGCATCAGGACCCTAAACAGTGAGGGAATTCTCTCCATTGGGGCCCTTTACAGTGAGGGAAATCTCTCCATTGGGACCCTTTACAGTGAGGGAAATCTCTCCATTGGGACCCTATACAGTGAGGGAAATCTCTCCATTGGGACCCTTTGCAGTGAGGCAAACCTGTCCATTGGGACCCTTTACAGTGAGAGAAATCTCTCCATCAGGTCCCTTTACAGTGAGGGAAATCTCTCCATTGAGACCCTTTACAGTGAGGGAAATCTCTCCATTGGGACCCTTCACAGTGAGAGAACTCTCTCCATCAGGACCATTTACAGTGAGGGAAATCTCTCCATCAGAACTCTTTATAGTGAGAGAAATCTCTCCATTGTGACCCTTTACAGTGAGAGAAATCTCTCCATTGGGACCCTTCACAGAGAGAAGTCTCTCCATTGGGACCCTTTACAGTGAGGGAAATTTCTCCATCAGGACTCTTTACAGTGCGGGAAATCTCTCCATTGGGACCCTTTACAGTGAGGGAAATCACTCCATTAGAATCCTTTACAGTGAGCGAAATCTCTCCATTGGGACCCTTACAGTGAGGGAAATCTCTCCATTGGGACCCTTTACAGTGAGGGAAATCTCTCCATTGGGACCCTTTACAGTGAGGGAAATCTCTCCATCCGGACACTTAACAGTGAGGGAAATCTCTCCATTAGAATCCTTTACAGTGAGCGAAATCTCTCCATTGGGACCCTTACAGTGAGGGAAATATCTCCATTGGGACCCTTACAGTGAGGGAAATCTCTCCATTAGGACCCTTAACAGTGAGGGAAATCTCTCCATTGGGACCCTTTACAGTGAGGGAAATCTCTCCATCAGGACCCTTTACAGTGAGGGAAATCTCTCCATTGGGACCCTTTCCAGTGAGGCAAACCTCTCTTCAGGGACCCTTTACAGTGAGGGAAATCTCTCCATTGGGACCCTTTACAATGAGAGCAATCTCTCCATCAGGACCCTTTACAGTGAGGGAAATCTCTCCATTGGGACCCTTTACAGTGAGAGAAATCTCTCCATCAGGACCCTTTACAGTGAGGGAAATCTCTCCATCAGGACCCGTTACAGTGAGGAAAATCTCTCCATTGTGACCCTTTACAGTGAGGGAAAGCTCTCCATCAGAACCCTTTACAGTGAGAGAAATCTCTCCATTAGAACCCTTTACAGTGAGAGAAATCTCTCCATTTGAACCCTTTACAGTGAGGGAAATCTCTCCATTGGGACCCTTACAGTGAGGGAAATCTCTCCATTGGGAACCTTACAGTGAGAGAAATCTCTCCAATAGAACCTTTACAGTGAGAGAAATCTCTCCATTGGGACCCTTACAGTGAGGGAAATCTCTTCATTGGGAACCTTACAGTGAGGGAAATATCTCCATTAGAACACGTTACAGTGAGGGAAATCTCTCCATTGGGACCCTTACAGTGAGGGAAATCTCTTCATTGGGAACCTTACAGTGAGGGAAATCTCTCCATTAGAACCCTTTACAGTGAGAGAAATCTCTCCATTGGGACCCTTACAGTGAGGGAAATCTCACCATCGCGAGCCTTACAGTGAGGGAAATCTCACCACCAGGACCCTTAACAGTGAGGGAAATCTCTCCATTGGGACCCTTTACAGTGAGGAAAACCTCTCTTTCGGGACACTTTACAGTGAGGGAAATACCTCCTTTGAGACCCCTTTACAGTGAGGGAAATCCCTCCTTTGGGACCCTTTACAGTGAGGGAAATCTGTCCATTGGGACACTTTACAGTGAGGGAAATCTGTCCATTGCGACCCCTTTACAGTGAGGGAAATCTCTCCATCAGGACCCTTCACAGTGAACAAAATCTCTCCTTTGGGACCCCTTTACAGTGAGAGAAATCACTCCATCAGGACCCTTTACAGTGAGGGAAATCTCTCCATTGGGACCCTTTACAGTGAGGGAAATCTCTCCATTGGGCCCCTTTACAGTGAGGGAAATCTCTCCATTGGGACCCTTTACAGTGAGAGAAATCACTCCATCAGGACCCTTTACAGTGAGGGAAATCTCTCCATTGGGACCCTTTACAGTGAGGGAAATCTCTCCATTGGGACCCTTTACAGTGAGCGAAATCTGTCCATTGGGGCCCTTTACAGTGAGCGAAATCTCTCCATTGGGACCCTTTACAGTGAGGGAAATCTGTCCATTAGAGTCCTTTACAGTGAGCGAAGTCTCTCCATTGGGACCCTTAGAGTGAGGGAAATCTCTCCATTGGGACCCTTACAGTGAGGGAAATCTCTCCATCAGGACCCTTAACAGTGAGGGAAATCTCGCCATTGGGACCCTTTACAGTGAGGGAAATCTCTCCATCAGGACCCTTCACAGTGAGGGAAATCTCTCCATCAGAACCCTTTACAGTGAGGAAAATCTCTCCATTTTGACCCTTTACAATGAGGGAAATCTCTCCATCAGAACCCTTTACAGTGAGAGTAATCTCTCCATTGGAACCCTTTACAGTGAGGGAAATCTTTCCATTGGGACCCTTTACAGTGAGGGAAATCTCTCCATTAGAACCCTTTACAGTGAGGAAAATCTCTCCATTGTGACCCTTTACAGTGCGGGAAATCTCTCCATCAGAACCCTTTACAGTGAGAGAAATCTCTCCATTAGAAAGCTTTACAGTGAGAGAAATCTCTCCATTAGAGCCCTTTACAGTGAGGGAAAACTCTCCATTGGGACCCTTACAGTGAGGGAAATCGCTCCATTGGGAACCTTACAGTGAGAGAAATCTCTCCATTAGAACCCTTTACAGTGAGAGAAATCTCTCCATTGGGACCCTTTACAGTGAGGAAAACCTCTCTTTAGGGAGCCTTTACAGTGAGGGAAATCTCTCCTTTGGGACCCCTTTACTGTGAGGGAAATCTCTCCATTGGGACCCTTTACAGTGAGAGAAATCTCCCCATTGGGGCCCTTACAGTGAGGGAAATCTCTGCATCAGGACCCTTAACAGTGAGGGAAATCTCTCCATTGGGGCCCTTTACAGTGAGGGAAATATCTCCATTGGAACCCTTTACAGTGAGGGAAATCTCTCCATTGGGACCCTTTACAGTGAGGGAAATCTCTCCATTGGGATCCTTACAGTGAGGGAAATCTCTCCATTGGGACCCTTACAGTGAGGGAAATCTCTGCATCAGGACCCTTAACAGTGAGGGAAATCTCTCCATTGGGACCCTTTACAGTGAGCGAAATCTCTCCATTGGGACCCTTTACAGTGAGGGAAATCTCTCCATTGGGACCCTTTGCAGTGAGGCAAACCTCTCCATTGGGACCCTTTACAGTGAGAGAATTCTCTCCATCAGGACCCTTTACAGTGAGGGAAATCTCTCCATTGAGACCCTTTACAGTGAGGGAAATCTCTCCATTGGGACCCTTCACAGTGAGAGAACTCTCTCCATCTGGACCCTTTACAGTGAGGGAAATCTCTCCATCAGAACTCTTTATAGTGAGGGAAATCTCTCCATTGGGACCCTTTACAGTGAGAGAAATCTCTCCATTGGGACCCTTCACAGTGAGAGAAGTCTCTCCATTGGGACCCTTTACAGTGAGGGAAATTTCTCCATCAGGACTCTTTACAGTGCGGGAAATCACTCCATTGGGACCCTTTACAGTGAGGGAAATCTCTCCATTAGAATCCTTTACAGTGAGCGAAATCTCTCCATTGGGACCCTTACAGTGAGGGAAATCTCTCCATTGGGACCCTTACAGTGAGGGAAATCTCTCCATTAGAACCCTTTACAGTGAGAGAAATCTCTCCATTAGAACCCTTTACAGTGAGGGAAATCTCTCCATTGGGACCCTTACAGTGAGGGAAATCTCTCCATTGGGAACCTTACAGTGAAAGAAATCTCTCCATTAGAACCCTTTACAGTGAGAGAAATCTCTCCATAGGGACCCTTTACAGTGAGGAAAACCACTCTTTAGGGACCCTTTACAGTGGGGGAAATCTCTCCTTTCGGACCCCTTTACTGTGAGGGAAATCTCTCCATTGGGACTCTTTACAGTGAGGGAAATCTCTCCATTAGAATCCTTTACAGTGAGCGAAATCTCTGTATCAGAACCCTTTACAGTGAGCAAATCTCTCCATTGGGACCCTTAAGAGTGAGGCAAATCTCGCCATTGGGACCCTTTACAGTGAGGGAAATCTCTCCATCAGGACCCTTCACAGTGAGGGAAATCTCTCCATCAGAACCCTTTACAGTGAGGAAAATCTCTCCATTTTGACCCTTTACAGTGAGGGAAATCTTTCCATTGGGACCCTTTACAGTGAGGGAAATCTCTCCATCAGAACCCTTTACAGTGAGAGTAATCTCTCCATTAGAACCCTTTACAGTGAGGGAAATCTTTCCATTGGGACCCTTTACAGTGAGGGAAATCTCTCCATTAGAACCCTTTGCAGTGAGGAAAATCTCTCCATTGTGACCCTTTACAGTGAGGGAAATCTCTCCATCAGAACCCTTTACAGTGAGAGAAATCTCTCCATTAGAAAGCTTTACAGTGAGAGAAATCTCTCCATTAGAGCCCTTTACAGTGAGGGAAATCTCTCCATTGGGACCCTTACAGTGAGGGAAATCGCTCCATTGGGAACCTTACAGTGAGAGAAATCTCTCCATTAGAACCCTTTACAGTGAGAGAAATCTCTCCATTGGGACCCTTTACAGTGAGGAAAACCTCTCTTTAGGGAGCCTTTACAGTGAGGGAAATCTCTCCTTTGGGACCCCTTTACTGTGAGGGAAATCTCTCCATTGGGACCCTTTACAGTGAGAGAAATCTCCCCATTGTGGCCCTTACAGTGAGGGAAATCTCTGCATCAGGACCCTTAACAGTGAGGGAAATCTCTCCATTGGGGCCCTTTACAGTGAGGGAAATATCTCCATTGGAACCCTTTACAGTGAGGGAAATCTCTCCATTGGGACCCTTTACAGTGAGGGAAATCTCTCCATTGGGATCCTTACAGTGAGGGAAATCTCTCCATTGGGACCCTTACAGTGAGGGAAATCTCTCCATTGGGAACCTTACAGTGAAAGAAATCTCTCCATTAGAACCCTTTACAGTGAGAGAAATCTCTCCATAGGGACCCTTTACAGTGAGGAAAACCACTCTTTAGGGACCCTTTACAGTGGGGGAAATCTCTCCTTTCGGACCCCTTTACTGTGAGGGAAATCTCTCCATTGGGACTCTTTACAGTGAGGGAAATCTCTCCATTAGAATCCTTTACAGTGAGCGAAATCTCTGTATCAGAACCCTTTACAGTGAGCAAATCTCTCCATTGGGACCCTTAAGAGTGAGGGAAATCTCGCCATTGGGACCCTTTACAGTGAGGGAAATCTCTCCATCAGGACCCTTCACAGTGAGGGAAATCTCTCCATCAGAACCCTTTACAGTGAGGAAAATCTCTCCATTTTGACCCTTTACAGTGAGGGAAATCTTTCCATTGGGACCCTTTACAGTGAGGGAAATCTCTCCATCAGAACCCTTTACAGTGAGAGTAATCTCTCCATTAGAACCCTTTACAGTGAGGGAAATCTTTCCATTGGGACCCTTTACAGTGAGGGAAATCTCTCCATTAGAACCCTTTGCAGTGAGGAAAATCTCTCCATTGTGACCCTTTACAGTGAGGGAAATCTCTCCATCAGAACCCTTTACAGTGAGAGAAATCTCTCCATTAGAAAGCTTTACAGTGAGAGAAATCTCTCCATTAGAGCCCTTTACAGTGAGGGAAATCTCTCCATTGGGACCCTTACAGTGAGGGAAATCGCTCCATTGGGAACCTTACAGTGAGAGAAATCTCTCCATTAGAACCCTTTACAGTGAGAGAAATCTCTCCATTGGGACCCTTTACAGTGAGGAAAACCTCTCTTTAGGGAGCCTTTACAGTGAGGGAAATCTCTCCTTTGGGACCCCTTTACTGTGAGGGAAATCTCTCCATTGGGACCCTTAACAGTGAGAGAAATCTCCCCATTGTGGCCCTTACAGTGAGGGAAATCTCTGCATCAGGACCCTTAACAGTGAGGGAAATCTCTCCATTG
The DNA here is from genome assembly GCF_047496885.1 of Scyliorhinus torazame. Lineage (NCBI taxonomy): Eukaryota > Metazoa > Chordata > Chondrichthyes > Carcharhiniformes > Scyliorhinidae > Scyliorhinus > Scyliorhinus torazame. The sequence continues at coordinate 350,753,151 of NC_092710.1, read as the reverse complement.
GGGCCCTTTACAGTGAGGGAAATATCTCCATTGGAACCCTTTACAGTGAGGGAAATCTCTCCATTGGGACCCTTTACAGTGAGGGAAATCTCTCCATTGGGATCCTTACAGTGAGGGAAATCTCTCCATTGGGACCCTTACAGTGAGGGAAATCTCTGCATCAGGACCCTTAACAGTGAGGGAAATCTCTCCATTGGGACCCTTTACAGTGAGCGAAATCTCTCCATTGGGACCCTTTACAGTGAGGGAAATCTCTCCATTGGGACCCTTTGCAGTGAGGCAAACCTCTCCATTGGGACCCTTTACAGTGAGAAAATTCTCTCCATCAGGACCCTTTACAGTGAGGGAAATCTCTCCATTGAGACCCTTTACAGTGAGGGAAATCTCTCCATTGGGACCCTTCACAGTGAGAGAACTCTCTCCATCTGGACCCTTTACAGTGAGGGAAATCTCTCCATCAGAACTCTTTATAGTGAGGGAAATCTCTCCATTGGGACCCTTTACAGTGAGAGAAATCTCTCCATTGGGACCCTTCACAGTGAGCGAAATCTCTCCATTGGGACCCTTACAGTGAGGGAAATCTCTCCATTGGGACCCTTACAGTGAGGGAAATCTCTCCATTAGAACCCTTTACAGTGAGAGAAATCTCTCCATTAGAACCCTTTACAGTGAGGGAAATCTCTCCATTGGGACCCTTACAGTGAGGGAAATCTCTCCATTGGGAACCTTACAGTGAAAGAAATCTCTCCATTAGAACCCTTTACAGTGAGAGAAATCTCTCCATAGGGACCCTTTACAGTGAGGAAAACCACTCTTTAGGGACCCTTTACAGTGGGGGAAATCTCTCCTTTCGGACCCCTTTACTGTGAGGGAAATCTCTCCATTGGGACCCTTTACAGTGAGGGAAATCTCTCCATTAGAATCCTTTACAGTGAGCGAAATCTCTGTATCAGAACCCTTTACAGTGAGCAAATCTCTCCATTGGGACCCTTACAGTGAGGGAAATCTCTCCATTGGCACCCTTTACATTGAGGGAAATCTGTCCATTAGAGTCCTTTACAGTGAGCGAAGTCTCTCCATTGGGACCCTTAGAGTGAGGGAAATCTCTCCATTGGGACCCTTACAGTGAGGGGAATCTCTCCATCAGGACCCTTAACAGTGAGGGAAATCTCGCCATTGGGACCCTTTACAGTGAGGGAAATCTCTCCATCAGGACCCTTCACAGTGAGGGAAATCTCTCCATCAGAACCCTTTACAGTGAGGAAAATCTCTCCATTTTGACCCTTTACAATGAGGGAAATCTCTCCATCAGAACCCTTTACAGTGAGAGTAATCTCTCCATTGGAACCCTTTACAGTGAGGGAAATCTTTCCATTGGGACCCTTTACAGTGAGGGAAATCTCTCCATTAGAACCCTTTACAGTGAGGAAAATCTCTCCATTGTGACCCTTTACAGTGCGGGAAATCTCTCCATCAGAACCCTTTACAGTGAGAGAAATCTCTCCATTAGAAAGCTTTACAGTGAGAGAAATCTCTCCATTAGAGCCCTTTACAGTGAGGGAAAACTCTCCATTGGGACCCTTACAGTGAGGGAAATCGCTCCATTGGGAACCTTACAGTGAGAGAAATCTCTCCATTAGAACCCTTTACAGTGAGAGAAATCTCTCCATTGGGACCCTTTACAGTGAGGAAAACCTCTCTTTAGGGAGCCTTTACAGTGAGGGAAATCTCTCCTTTGGGACCCCTTTACTGTGAGGGAAATCTCTCCATTGGGACCCTTTACAGTGAGAGAAATCTCCCCATTGGGGCCCTTACAGTGAGGGAAATCTCTGCATCAGGACCCTTAACAGTGAGGGAAATCTCTCCATTGGGGCCCTTTACAGTGAGGGAAATATCTCCATTGGAACCCTTTACAGTGAGGGAAATCTCTCCATTGGGACCCTTTACAGTGAGGGAAATCTCTCCATTGGGATCCTTACAGTGAGGGAAATCTCTCCATTGGGACCCTTACAGTGAGGGAAATCTCTGCATCAGGACCCTTAACAGTGAGGGAAATCTCTCCATTGGGACCCTTTACAGTGAGCGAAATCTCTCCATTGGGACCCTTTACAGTGAGGGAAATCTCTCCATTGGGACCCTTTGCAGTGAGGCAAACCTCTCCATTGGGACCCTTTACAGTGAGAGAATTCTCTCCATCAGGACCCTTTACAGTGAGGGAAATCTCTCCATTGAGACCCTTTACAGTGAGGGAAATCTCTCCATTGGGACCCTTCACAGTGAGAGAACTCTCTCCATCTGGACCCTTTACAGTGAGGGAAATCTCTCCATCAGAACTCTTTATAGTGAGGGAAATCTCTCCATTGGGACCCTTTACAGTGAGAGAAATCTCTCCATTGGGACCCTTCACAGTGAGAGAAGTCTCTCCATTGGGACCCTTTACAGTGAGGGAAATTTCTCCATCAGGACTCTTTACAGTGCGGGAAATCACTCCATTGGGACCCTTTACAGTGAGGGAAATCTCTCCATTAGAATCCTTTACAGTGAGCGAAATCTCTCCATTGGGACCCTTACAGTGAGGGAAATCTCTCCATTGGGACCCTTACAGTGAGGGAAATCTCTCCATTAGAACCCTTTACAGTGAGAGAAATCTCTCCATTAGAACCCTTTACAGTGAGGGAAATCTCTCCATTGGGACCCTTACAGTGAGGGAAATCTCTCCATTGGGAACCTTACAGTGAAAGAAATCTCTCCATTAGAACCCTTTACAGTGAGAGAAATCTCTCCATAGGGACCCTTTACAGTGAGGAAAACCACTCTTTAGGGACCCTTTACAGTGGGGGAAATCTCTCCTTTCGGACCCCTTTACTGTGAGGGAAATCTCTCCATTGGGACTCTTTACAGTGAGGGAAATCTCTCCATTAGAATCCTTTACAGTGAGCGAAATCTCTGTATCAGAACCCTTTACAGTGAGCAAATCTCTCCATTGGGACCCTTAAGAGTGAGGCAAATCTCGCCATTGGGACCCTTTACAGTGAGGGAAATCTCTCCATCAGGACCCTTCACAGTGAGGGAAATCTCTCCATCAGAACCCTTTACAGTGAGGAAAATCTCTCCATTTTGACCCTTTACAGTGAGGGAAATCTTTCCATTGGGACCCTTTACAGTGAGGGAAATCTCTCCATCAGAACCCTTTACAGTGAGAGTAATCTCTCCATTAGAACCCTTTACAGTGAGGGAAATCTTTCCATTGGGACCCTTTACAGTGAGGGAAATCTCTCCATTAGAACCCTTTGCAGTGAGGAAAATCTCTCCATTGTGACCCTTTACAGTGAGGGAAATCTCTCCATCAGAACCCTTTACAGTGAGAGAAATCTCTCCATTAGAAAGCTTTACAGTGAGAGAAATCTCTCCATTAGAGCCCTTTACAGTGAGGGAAATCTCTCCATTGGGACCCTTACAGTGAGGGAAATCGCTCCATTGGGAACCTTACAGTGAGAGAAATCTCTCCATTAGAACCCTTTACAGTGAGAGAAATCTCTCCATTGGGACCCTTTACAGTGAGGAAAACCTCTCTTTAGGGAGCCTTTACAGTGAGGGAAATCTCTCCTTTGGGACCCCTTTACTGTGAGGGAAATCTCTCCATTGGGACCCTTTACAGTGAGAGAAATCTCCCCATTGTGGCCCTTACAGTGAGGGAAATCTCTGCATCAGGACCCTTAACAGTGAGGGAAATCTCTCCATTGGGGCCCTTTACAGTGAGGGAAATATCTCCATTGGAACCCTTTACAGTGAGGGAAATCTCTCCATTGGGACCCTTTACAGTGAGGGAAATCTCTCCATTGGGATCCTTACAGTGAGGGAAATCTCTCCATTGGGACCCTTACAGTGAGGGAAATCTCTCCATTGGGAACCTTACAGTGAAAGAAATCTCTCCATTAGAACCCTTTACAGTGAGAGAAATCTCTCCATAGGGACCCTTTACAGTGAGGAAAACCACTCTTTAGGGACCCTTTACAGTGGGGGAAATCTCTCCTTTCGGACCCCTTTACTGTGAGGGAAATCTCTCCATTGGGACTCTTTACAGTGAGGGAAATCTCTCCATTAGAATCCTTTACAGTGAGCGAAATCTCTGTATCAGAACCCTTTACAGTGAGCAAATCTCTCCATTGGGACCCTTAAGAGTGAGGGAAATCTCGCCATTGGGACCCTTTACAGTGAGGGAAATCTCTCCATCAGGACCCTTCACAGTGAGGGAAATCTCTCCATCAGAACCCTTTACAGTGAGGAAAATCTCTCCATTTTGACCCTTTACAGTGAGGGAAATCTTTCCATTGGGACCCTTTACAGTGAGGGAAATCTCTCCATCAGAACCCTTTACAGTGAGAGTAATCTCTCCATTAGAACCCTTTACAGTGAGGGAAATCTTTCCATTGGGACCCTTTACAGTGAGGGAAATCTCTCCATTAGAACCCTTTGCAGTGAGGAAAATCTCTCCATTGTGACCCTTTACAGTGAGGGAAATCTCTCCATCAGAACCCTTTACAGTGAGAGAAATCTCTCCATTAGAAAGCTTTACAGTGAGAGAAATCTCTCCATTAGAGCCCTTTACAGTGAGGGAAATCTCTCCATTGGGACCCTTACAGTGAGGGAAATCGCTCCATTGGGAACCTTACAGTGAGAGAAATCTCTCCATTAGAACCCTTTACAGTGAGAGAAATCTCTCCATTGGGACCCTTTACAGTGAGGAAAACCTCTCTTTAGGGAGCCTTTACAGTGAGGGAAATCTCTCCTTTGGGACCCCTTTACTGTGAGGGAAATCTCTCCATTGGGACCCTTAACAGTGAGAGAAATCTCCCCATTGTGGCCCTTACAGTGAGGGAAATCTCTGCATCAGGACCCTTAACAGTGAGGGAAATCTCTCCATTGGGGCCCTTTACAGTGAGGGAAATATCTCCATTGGAACCCTTTACAGTGAGGGAAATCTCTCCATTGGGACCCTTTACAGTGAGGGAAATCTCTCCATTGGGATCCTTACAGTGAGGGAAATCTCTCCATTGGGACCCTTACAGTGAGGGAAATCTCTGCATCAGGACCCTTAACAGTGAGGGAAATCTCTCCATTGGGACCCTTTACAGTGAGCGAAATCTCTCCATTGGGACCCTTTACAGTGAGGGAAATCTCTCCATTGGGACCCTTTGCAGTGAGGCAAACCTCTCCATTGGGACCCTTTACAGTGAGAAAATTCTCTCCATCAGGACCCTTTACAGTGAGGGAAATCTCTCCATTGAGACCCTTTACAGTGAGGGAAATCTCTCCATTGGGACCCTTCACAGTGAGAGAACTCTCTCCATCTGGACCCTTTACAGTGAGGGAAATCTCTCCATCAGAACTCTTTATAGTGAGGGAAATCTCTCCATTGGGACCCTTTACAGTGAGAGAAATCTCTCCATTGGGACCCTTCACAGTGAGCGAAATCTCTCCATTGGGACCCTTACAGTGAGGGAAATCTCTCCATTGGGACCCTTACAGTGAGGGAAATCTCTCCATTAGAACCCTTTACAGTGAGAGAAATCTCTCCATTAGAACCCTTTACAGTGAGGGAAATCTCTCCATTGGGACCCTTACAGTGAGGGAAATCTCTCCATTGGGAACCTTACAGTGAAAGAAATCTCTCCATTAGAACCCTTTACAGTGAGAGAAATCTCTCCATAGGGACCCTTTACAGTGAGGAAAACCACTCTTTAGGGACCCTTTACAGTGGGGGAAATCTCTCCTTTCGGACCCCTTTACTGTGAGGGAAATCTCTCCATTGGGACCCTTTACAGTGAGGGAAATCTCTCCATTAGAATCCTTTACAGTGAGCGAAATCTCTGTATCAGAACCCTTTACAGTGAGCAAATCTCTCCATTGGGACCCTTACAGTGAGGGAAATCTCTCCATTGGCACCCTTTACATTGAGGGAAATCTGTCCATTAGAGTCCTTTACAGTGAGCGAAGTCTCTCCATTGGGACCCTTAGAGTGAGGGAAATCTCTCCATTGGGACCCTTACAGTGAGGGGAATCTCTCCATCAGGACCCTTAACAGTGAGGGAAATCTCGCCATTGGGACCCTTTACAGTGAGGGAAATCTCTCCATCAGGACCCTTTACAGTGAGGGAAATCTCTCCATCAGAACCCTTTACAGTGAGGAAAATCTCTCCATTTTGACCCTTTACAATGAGGGAAATCTCTCCATCAGAACCCTTTACAGTGAGAGAAATCTCTCCATTAGAACCCTTTACAGTGAGGGAAATCTCTCCATTGGGACCCTTACAGTGAGGGAAATCTCTCCATTGGGAAGCTTACAGTGAGAGAAATCTCTCCATTAGAACCCTTTACAGTGAGAGAAATCTCTCTATTGGTACCCTTTACAGTGAGGAAAACCTCTCTTTAGGGAGCCTTTACAGTGAGGGAAATCTCTCCATTGGGACCCTTTACAGTGAGCGAAATCTCTCCATTGGGACCCTTTACAGTGAGGGAAATGTCTCCATTGGGACCCTTTACAGTGAGGGAAATCTCTCCATTGGGACCCTTTACAGTGAGGGAAATCTCTCCATTGAGACCCTTTGCAGTGAGGCAAACCTCTCCATTGGGACCCTTTACAGTGAGAGAATTCTCTCCATCAGGACCCTTTACAGTGAGGGAAATCTCTCCATTGAGACCCTTTACAGTGAGGGAAATCTCTCCATTGGGACCCTTCACAGTGAGAGAACTCTCTCCATCTGGACCCTTTACAGTGAGGGAAATCTCTCCATCAGAACTCTTCATAGTGAGGGAAATCTCTCCATTGGGACCCTTTACAGTGAGAGAAATCTCTCCATTGGGACCCTTCACAGTGAGAGAAGTCTCTCCATTGGGACCCTTTACAGTGAGGGAAATTTCTCCATCAGGACTCTTTACAGTGCGGGAAATCACTCCATTGGGACCCTTTACAGTGAGGGAAATCTCTCCATTAGAATCCTTTACAGTGAGCGAAATCTCTCCATTGGGACCCTTACAGTGAGGGAAATCTCTCCATTGGGACCCTTACAGTGAGGGAAATCTCTCCATTAGAACCCTTTACAGTGAGAGAAATCTCTCCATTAGAACCCTTTACAGTGAGGGAAATCTCTCCATTGGGACCCTTACAGTGAGGGAAATCTCTCCATTGGGAACCTTACAGTGAGAGAAATCTCTCCATTAGAACCCTTTACAGTGAGAGAAATCTCTCCATAGGGACCCTTTACAGTGAGGAAAACCACTCTTTAGGGACCCTTTACAGTGGGGGAAATCTCTCCTTTCGGACCCCTTTACTGTGAGGGAAATCTCTCCATTGGGACCCTTTACAGTGAGGGAAATCTCTCCATTAGAATCCTTTACAGTGAGCGAAATCTCTGTATCAGAACCCTTTACAGTGAGCAAATCTCTCCATTGGGACCCTTACAGTGAGGGAAATCTCTCCATTGGCACCCTTTACATTGAGGGAAATCTGTCCATTAGAGTCCTTTACAGTGAGCGAAGTCTCTCCATTGGGACCCTTAGAGTGAGGGAAATCTCTCCATTGGGACCCTTACAGTGAGGGAAATCTCTCCATCAGGACCCTTAACAGTGAGGGAAATCTCGCCATTGGGACCCTTTACAGTGAGGGAAATCTCTCCATCAGGACCCTTTACAGTGAGGGAAATCTCTCCATCAGAACCCTTTACAGTGAGGAAAATCTCTCCATTTTGACCCTTTACAATGAGGGAAATCTCTCCATCAGAACCCTTTACAGTGAGAGAAATCTCTCCATTAGAACCCTTTACAGTGAGGGAAATCTCTCCATTGGGACCCTTACAGTGAGGGAAATCTCTCCATTGGGAAGCTTACAGTGAGAGAAATCTCTCCATTAGAACCCTTTACAGTGAGAGAAATCTCTCCATTGGTACCCTTTACAGTGAGGAAAACCTCTCTTTAGGGAGCCTTTACAGTGAGGGAAATCTCTCCTTTGGGACCCCTTTACTGTGAGGGAAATCTCTCCATTGGGACCTTTTACAGTGAGAGAAATCTCCCCATTGGTGCCCTTCCAGTGAGGGAAATCTCTGCATCAGGACCCTTAACAGTGAGGGAAATCTCTCCATTGGGGCCCTTTACAGTGAGGGAAATCTCTGCATCAGGACCCTTAACAGTGAGGGAAATCTCTCCATTGGGGCCCTTTACAGTGAGGGAAATATCTCCATTGGGACCCTTTACAGTGAGGGAAATCTTTCCATTGGGACCCTTTACAGTGAGGGAAATCTCTCCATTGGGACCCTTACAGTGAGAGAAATCTCTCCATTGGGACCCTTACAGTGAGGGAAATCTCTGCATCAGGACCCTTTACAGTGAGGGAAATCTCTCCATCAGAACCCTTTACAGTGAGAGAAATCTCTCCATTAGAAAGCTTTACAGTGAGAGAAATCTCTCCATTAGAGCCCTTTACAGTGAGGGAAATCTCTCCATTGGGACCCTTACAGTGAGGGAAATCGCTCCATTGGGAACCTTACAGTGAGAGAAATCTCTCCATTAGAACCCTTTACAGTGAGAGAAATCTCTCCATTGGGACCCTTTACAGTGAGGAAAACCTCTCTTTAGGGAGCCTTTACAGTGAGGGAAATCTCTCCTTTGGGACCCCTTTACTGTGAGGGAAATCTCTCCATTGGGACACTTTACAGTGAGAGAAATCTCCCCATTGGGGCCCTTACAGTGAGGGAAATCTCTGCATCAGGACCCTTAACAGTGAGGGAAATCTCTCCATTGGGGCCCTTTACAGTGAGGGAAATATCTCCATTGGAACCCTTTACAGTGAGGGAAATCTCTCCATTGGGACCCTTTACAGTGAGGGAAATCTCTCCATTGGGATCCTTACAGTGAGGGAAATCTCTCCATTGGGACCCTTACAGTGAGGGAAATCTCTGCATCAGGACCCTTAACAGTGAGGGAAATCTCTCCATTGGGACCCTTTACAGTGAGCGAAATCTCTCCATTGGGACCCTTTACAGTGAGGGAAATCTCTCCATTGGGACCCATTGCAGTGAGGCAAACCTCTCCATTGGGATCCTTTACAGTGAGAGAATTCTCTCCATCAGGACCCTTTACAGTGAGGGAAATCTCTCCATTGAGACCCTTTACAGTGAGGGAAATCTCTCCATTGGGACCCTTCACAGTGAGAGAACTCTCTCCATCTGGACCCTTTACAGTGAGGGAAATCTCTCCATCAGAACTCTTTATAGTGAGGGAAATCTCTCCATTGGGACCCTTTACAGTGAGAGAAATCTCTCCATTGGGACCCTTCACAGTGAGAGAAGTCTCTCCATTGGGACCCTTTACAGTGAGGGAAATTTCTCCATCAGGACTCTTTACAGTGCGGGAAATCACTCCATTGGGACCCTTTACAGTGAGGGAAATCTCTCCATTAGAATCCTTTACAGTGAGCGAAATCTCTCCATTGGGACCCTTACAGTGAGGGAAATCTCTCCATTGGGACCCTTACAGTGAGGGAAATCTCTCCATTAGAACCCTTTACAGTGAGAGAAATCTCTCCATTAGAACCCTTTACAGTGAGGGAAATCTCTCCATTGGGACCCTTACAGTGAGGGAAATCTCTCCATTGGGAACCTTACAGTGAAAGAAATCTCTCCATTAGAACCCTTTACAGTGAGAGAAATCTCTCCATAGGGACCCTTTACAGTGAGGAAAACCACTCTTTAGGGACCCTTTACAGTGGGGGAAATCTCTCCTTTCGGACCCCTTTACTGTGAGGGAAATCTCTCCATTGGGACCCTTTACAGTGAGGGAAATCTCTCCATTAGAATCCTTTACAGTGAGCGAAATCTCTGTATCAGAACCCTTTACAGTGAGCAAATCTCTCCATTGGGACCCTTAACAGTGAGGGAAATCTCGCCATTGGGACCCTTTACAGTGAGGGAAATCTCTCCATCAGGAACCTTCACAGTGAGGGAAATCTCTCCATCAGAACCCTTTACAGTGAGGAAAATCTCTCCATTTTGACCCTTTACAATGAGGGAAATCTCTCCATCAGAACCCTTTACAGTGAGAGTAATCTCTCCATTAGAACCCTTTACAGTGAGGGAAATCTTTCCATTGGGACCCTTTACAGTGAGGGAAATCTCTCCATCAGAACCCTTTGCAGTGAGGAAAATCTCTCCATTGTGACCCTTTACAGTGAGGGAAATCTCTCCATCAGAACCCTTTACAGTGAGAGAAATCTCTCCATTAGAAAGCTTTACAGTGAGAGAAATCTCTCCATTAGAGCCCTTTACAGTGAGGGAAATCTCTCCATTGGGACCCTTACAGTGAGGGAAATCGCTCCATTGGGAACCTTACAGTGAGAGAAATCTCTCCATTAGAACCCTTTACAGTGAGAGAAATCTCTCCATTGGGACCCTTTACAGTGAGGAAAACCTCTCTTTAGGGAGCCTTTACAGTGAGGGAAATCTCTCCTTTGGGACCCCTTTACTGTGAGGGAAATCTCTCCATTGGGACCCTTTACAGTGAGAGAAATCTCCCCATTGTGGCCCTTACAGTGAGGGAAATCTCTGCATCAGGACCCTTAACAGTGAGGGAAATCTCTCCATTGGGGCCCTTTACAGTGAGGGAAATATCTCCATTGGAACCCTTTACAGTGAGGGAAATCTCTCCATTGGGACCCTTTACAGTGAGGGAAATCTCTCCATTGGGATCCTTACAGTGAGGGAAATCTCTCCATTGGGACCCTTACAGTGAGGGAAATCTCTGCATCAGGACCCTTAACAGTGAGGGAAATCTCTCCATTGGGACCCTTTACAGTGAGCGAAATCTCTCCATTGGGACCCTTTACAGTGAGGGAAATCTCTCCATTGGGACCCTTTGCAGTGAGGCAAACCTCTCCATTGGGACCCTTTACAGTGAGAGAATTCTCTCCATCAGGACCCTTTACAGTGAGGGAAATCTCTCCATTGAGACCCTTTACAGTGAGGGAAATCTCTCCATTGGGACCCTTCACAGTGAGAGAACTCTCTCCATCTGGACCCTTTACAGTGAGGGAAATCTCTCCATCAGAACTCTTTATAGTGAGGGAAATCTCTCCATTGGGACCCTTTACAGTGAGAGAAATCTCTCCATTGGGACCCTTCACAGTGAGAGAAGTCTCTCCATTGGGACCCTTTACAGTGAGGGAAATTTCTCCATCAGGACTCTTTACAGTGCGGGAAATCACTCCATTGGGACCCTTTACAGTGAGGGAAATCTCTCCATTAGAATCCTTTACAGTGAGCGAAATCTCTCCATTGGGACCCTTACAGTGAGGGAAATCTCTCCATTGGGACCCTTACAGTGAGGGAAATCTCTCCATTAGAACCCTTTACAGTGAGAGAAATCTCTCCATTAGAACCCTTTACAGTGAGGGAAATCTCTCCATTGGGACCCTTACAGTGAGGGAAATCTCTCCATTGGGAACCTTACAGTGAAAGAAATCTCTCCATTAGAACCCTTTACAGTGAGAGAAATCTCTCCATAGGGACCCTTTACAGTGAGGAAAACCACTCTTTAGGGACCCTTTACAGTGGGGGAAATCTCTCCTTTCGGACCCCTTTACTGTGAGGGAAATCTCTCCATTGGGACCCTTTACAGTGAGGGAAATCTCTCCATTAGAATCCTTTACAGTGAGCGAAATCTCTGTATCAGAACCCTTTACAGTGAGCAAATCTCTCCATTGGGACCCTTACAGTGAGGGAAATCTCTCCATTGGCACCCTTTACATTGAGGGAAATCTGTCCATTAGAGTCCTTTACAGTGAGCGAAGTCTCTCCATTGGGACCCTTAGAGTGAGGGAAATCTCTCCATTGGGACCCTTACAGTGAGGGAAATCTCTCCATCAGGACCCTTAACAGTGAGGGAAATCTCGCCATTGGGACCCTTTACAGTGAGGGAAATCTCTCCATCAGGACCCTTTACAGTGAGGGAAATCTCTCCATCAGAACCCTTTACAGTGAGGAAAATCTCTCCATTTTGACCCTTTACAATGAGGGAAATCTCTCCATCAGAACCCTTTACAGTGAGAGAAATCTCTCCATTAGAACCCTTTACAGTGAGGGAAATCTCTCCATTGGGACCCTTACAGTGAGGGAAATCTCTCCATTGGGAAGCTTACAGTGAGAGAAATCTCTCCATTAGAACCCTTTACAGTGAGAGAAATCTCTCCATTGGTACCCTTTACAGTGAGGAAAACCTCTCTTTAGGGAGCCTTTACAGTGAGGGAAATCTCTCCATTGGGACCCTTTACAGTGAGCGAAATCTCTCCATTGGGACCCTTTACAGTGAGGGAAATGTCTCCATTGGGACCCTTTACAGTGAGGGAAATCTCTCCATTGGGACCCTTTACAGTGAGGGAAATCTCTCCATTGGGACCCTTTGCAGTGAGGCAAACCTCTCCATTGGGACCCTTTACAGTGAGAGAATTCTCTCCATCAGGACCCTTTACAGTGAGGGAAATCTCTCCATTGAGACCCTTTACAGTGAGGGAAATCTCTCCATTGGGACCCTTCACAGTGAGAGAACTCTCTCCATCTGGACCCTTTACAGTGAGGGAAATCTCTCCATCAGAACTCTTCATTGTGAGGGAAATCTCTCCATTGGGACCCTTTACAGTGAGAGAAATCTCTCCATTGGGACCCTTCACAGTGAGAGAAGTCTCTCCATTGGGACCCTTTACAGTGAGGGAAATTTCTCCATCAGGACTCTTTACAGTGCGGGAAATCACTCCATTGGGACCCTTTACAGTGAGGGAAATCTCTCCATTAGAATCCTTTACAGTGAGCGAAATCTCTCCATTGGGACCCTTACAGTGAGGGAAATCTCTCCATTGGGACCCTTACAGTGAGGGAAATCTCTCCATTAGAACCCTTTACAGTGAGAGAAATCTCTCCATTAGAACCCTTTACAGTGAGGGAAATCTCTCCATTGGGACCCTTACAGTGAGGGAAATCTCTCCATTGGGAACCTTACAGTGAGAGAAATCTCTCCATTAGAACCCTTTACAGTGAGAGAAATCTCTCCATAGGGACCCTTTACAGTGAGGAAAACCACTCTTTAGGGACCCTTTACAGTGGGGGAAATCTCTCCTTTCGGACCCCTTTACTGTGAGGGAAATCTCTCCATTGGGACCCTTTACAGTGAGGGAAATCTCTCCATTAGAATCCTTTACAGTGAGCGAAATCTCTGTATCAGAACCCTTTACAGTGAGCAAATCTCTCCATTGGGACCCTTACAGTGAGGGAAATCTCTCCATTGGCACCCTTTACATTGAGGGAAATCTGTCCATTAGAGTCCTTTACAGTGAGCGAAGTCTCTCCATTGGGACCCTTAGAGTGAGGGAAATCTCTCCATTGGGACCCTTACAGTGAGGGAAATCTCTCCATCAGGACCCTTAACAGTGAGGGAAATCTCGCCATTGGGACCCTTTACAGTGAGGGAAATCTCTCCATCAGGACCCTTTACAGTGAGGGAAATCTCTCCATCAGAACCCTTTACAGTGAGGAAAATCTCTCCATTTTGACCCTTTACAATGAGGGAAATCTCTCCATCAGAACCCTTTACAGTGAGAGAAATCTCTCCATTAGAACCCTTTACAGTGAGGGAAATCTCTCCATTGGGACCCTTACAGTGAGGGAAATCTCTCCATTGGGAAGCTTACAGTGAGAGAAATCTCTCCATTAGAACCCTTTACAGTGAGAGAAATCTCTCCATTGGTACCCTTTACAGTGAGGAAAACCTCTCTTTAGGGAGCCTTTACAGTGAGGGAAATCTCTCCTTTGGGACCCCTTTACTGTGAGGGAAATCTCTCCATTGGGACCTTTTACAGTGAGAGAAATCTCCCCATTGGTGCCCTTACAGTGAGGGAAATCTCTGCATCAGGACCCTTAACAGTGAGGGAAATCTCTCCATTGGGGCCCTTTACAGTGAGGGAAATCTCTGCATCAGGACCCTTAACAGTGAGGGAAATCTCTCCATTGGGGCCCTTTACAGTGAGGGAAATATCTCCATTGGGACCCTTTACAGTGAGGGAAATCTCTCCATTGGGACCCTTTACAGTGAGGGAAATCTCTCCATTGGGACCCTTACAGTGAGAGAAATCTCTCCATTGGGACCCTTACAGTGAGGGAAATCTCTGCATCAGGACCCTTTACAGTGAGGGAAATCTCTCCATTGGGACCCTTTACAGTGAGCGAAATCTCTCCATTGGGACCCTTTACAGTGAGGGAAATGTCTCCATTGGGACCCTTTACAGTGAGGGAAATCTCTCCATTGGGACCCTTTACAGTGAGGGAAATCTCTCCATTGGGACCCTTTGCAGTGAGGCAAACCTCTCCATTGGGACCCTTTACAGTGAGAGAATTCTCTCCATCAGGACCCTTTACAGTGAGGGAAATCTCTCCATTGGGACCCTTTACAGTGAGGGAAATCTCTCCATTGGGACCCTTTACAGTGAGAGAAATCTCTCCATTGGGAACCTTTACAGTGAGGGAAATCTATCCGTCGGGACCCTTACAGTGAGGGAAATCTCTCCATTGGGCTCCTTTACAGTGAGAGAAATCTCTCCATTGGGAACCTTTACAGTGAGGGAAATCTCTCCATCAGAACCCTTTACAGTGAGAGAAATCTCTCCATCGGGACCCTTTACAGTGAGGGAAATCTCTCCATTGTGACCCTTTACAGTGAGGGAAATCTCTCCATCAGAACACTTTACAGTGAGAGAACTCTCCCCATTGGGTCCCTTTACAGTGAGGGAAATCTCTCCATTGGGACCCCTTTACAGTGAGAGAAATCTCTCCATTGGGACCCTTACAGTGTGGGAAATCTCTCCATTGGGACCCCTTCACAGTGAGAGAAATCTCTCCATTGGGACCCTAACAGTGAGGGAAATCTATCCATCGGGACTCTTACAGTGAGGGTAATCTCGCCATTAGAACCCTTACAGTGAGGGAAATCTCTCGATTGGGACCCTTACAGTGAGGGAAATCTCTCCATTAGAACCCTTTACAGTGAGGGAAATCTCTCCATTGGGACCCTTTTCACTGAGGAAAACCTCTCTTTAGGGACCCTTTACAGTGAGGGAAATCCCTCCTTTGGGACCCCATTACAGTGAGGAAAATCTCTCCATTGGGACCCTTTACAGTGAGGGAAATCTCTCCATTGGGGCCCTTTACAGTGAGGGAAATCTCTCCATTGGGGCCCTTTACAGTGAGGGAAATCTCTCCATTGGGGCCCTTTACAGTGAGGGAAATCTCTCCATCAGGACCCTTTACAGTGAGAGAAATCTCTCCATCAGGACCCTTTACAGTGAACAAAATCTCTCCTTTGGGACCCTTTTACAGTGAGGGAAATCTCTCCATCACAACCATTTACAGTGAGAGAAAGCTCTCCATTGGGACCCTTTACAGTGAGGGAAATCTCTCCATCACAACCATTTACAGTGAGAGAAAGCTCTCCATTGGGACCCTTTACAGTGAGGGAAATATCTCCATTGGGGCCTTTTTCAGTGAGGGAAATCTCTCCATTGGGACCCTTTACAGTGAGAGAAATCTCTCCATCAGGACCCTTGACAGTGTGAGAAATCTCTCCATTGGGACCCTTTACAGTGAGGGAAATCTCTCCTTTGGGACCCTTTACAGTGAGAGAAATCTCTCCATTGGGACCCTTTACAGTGAGGGAAATCTCTCCATCAGAACCCTTTACAGTGAGAGAAATCTCTCCATTGGGACCCTTCACAGTGAGAGAAATCTTTCCATTGGGACCTTTTAGAGTGAGGGAAATCTCTCCATCAGGACCCTTTACAGTGAGGGAAATCTCTCCATCGGGACCCTTTACAGTGAGAGAAATCTCACCATCAGGACCCTGAACAGTGAGGGAAATCTCTCCATTGGGACCCTTTACAGTGAGGAAAACCTCTCTTCAGGGACCCTTTACAGTGAGTGAAATCTCTCCTTTGGTTCCCCTTTACAGTGAGGGAAATCCCTCCATTGGGACCCTTTACAGTGAGGGAAATCTGTCCATTGGGACCCTTTACAGTGAGGGAAATCTGTCCATTGCGACCCCTTTACAGTGAGAGAAATCTCTCCATTGGGACCCTTTACAGTGAGGGAAATCTCTCCATCAGGACCCTTGACAGTGAGGGAAATCTCTCCATCAGGACCCTTTACAATGAGGGAAATCTCTCCATCAGAACCCTTTACAGTGAGAGAAATCTCTCCATCGGGACCCTTTACAGTGAGAGAAATCTCACCATCAGGACCCTTAACAGTGAGGGAAATCCCTCCATTGGGACCCTTTACAGTGAGGAAAACCTCTCTTCAGGGACCCTTTATAGTGAGTGAAATCTCTCCTTTGGTACCCCTTTACAGTGAGGGAAATCCCTCCATTGGGACCCTTTACAGTGAGGGAAATCTGTCCATCGGGACCCTTTACAGTGAGGGAAATCTGTCCATTGCGACCCCTTTACAGTGAGGGAAATCTCTCCATCAGGACCCTTCAGAGTGAACAAAATCTCTCCTTTGGGACCCCTTTACAGTGAGAGAAATCACTCCATCAGGACCCTTTACAGTGAGGGAAATCTCTCCATTGGGACCCTTTACAGTGAGGGAAATCTGTCCATTAGAGTCCTTTACAGTGAGGGAAATCCCTCCATTGGGACCCTTTACAGTCAGGGAAATCCCTCCATTGGGACCCTTTACAGTCAGGGAAATCTGTCCATTGGGACCCCTTTACAGTGAGGGAAATCTCTTCATCAGGGCCCTTTACAGTGAGGGAAATCTCTCCATCAGGACCCTTTACAGTGAACAAAATCTCTCCTTTGGGACCCCTTTACAGTGAGGGAAATCTCTCCATTGGGGCCTTTTTCAGTGAGGGAGATCTCTCCATCAGGACCCTTGACAGTGTGAGAAATCTCTCCATTGGGACCCTTTACAGTGAGGGAAATCTCTCCATCACAACCCTTTACAGTGAGGGAAATCTCTCCATTGGGACCCTTTACAGTGAGGGAAATCTCTCCATCAGGACCTTTTACAGTGAGAGAAATTTCTCCATTGGGATCCTTTACAATGAGTGAAACCTCTCCATTGGGACGCTTTACAGTGAGGGAAATCTCTCCATGGGGACCCTTTACAGTGAGAGAAATCTCTCCATTGGGACGCTTTACAGTGAGGGAAATCTTTCCATGGGGACCCTTTACAGTGAGAGAAATCTCTCCATCGGGACCCTTTACAGTGAGAGAAATCTCTCCATTGGGACCCTTTACAGTGAGAGAAATCTCTCCATTGGGACCCTTTGCAATGAGGGAAATCTCTCCATCGGGACACTTTACAGTGAGAGAAACCTCTCCATCAGGACCATTTACAATGAGGGAAATCTCTCCATTGGGACCTTTTACAGTGAGAGAAATCTCTCCATCGGGACCCTTTACAGTGAGAGAAATCTCTCCATTGGGACCCTTTACAGTGAGGGAAATCTGTCCATTGGGACCCTTTACAGTGAGAGAAATCTCTCCATTGGGACCCATTACAGTGAGGGAAATCTCTCCATTGTGACCCTTTACAGTGAGGGAAATCTCTCCATCAGGACCATTTACAATGAGGGAAATCTCTCCATCAGAACCCTTTACAGTGAGAGAAATCTCTCCATCGGGACCCTTTACAGTGAGAGAAATCTCTCCATTGGGACCCTTTACAGTGAGGGAAATCTGTCCATTGGGACCCTTTACAGTGAGAGAAATCTCTCCATTGGGACCCTTTACAGTGAGGGAAATCTCTCCATTGTGACCCTTTACAGTGAGGGAAATCTCTCGATCAGAACCCTTTACAGTGAGGGAAATCTCTCCATTGGGACCCTTACAGTGAGAGAAATCTCTCCATCAGAACCCTTTACAGTGAGAGAAATCTCCCCATTGGGCCCCTTTACAGTGAGGGAAATCTCTCCATTGGGACCCTTTACAGTGAGAGAAATCTCTCCATTGGGACCCTTTACTGTGAGGGAAATCTCTCCATCAGAACCCTTTACAGTGAGGGAAATCTCTCCATCGGGACCCTTCACAGTGAGAGAACTCTCTCCATCAGGACCCTTTACAGTGAGGGAAATCTCTCCATCAGGACCATTTACAGTGAGAGAAATCTCTCCATTAGAACCCTTTCCAGTGAGGGAAATCTCTCCATTGGGACCCTTACAGTGAGGGAAATCTCTCCATTGGGACCCTTACAGTGAGGGAAATCTCTCCATTGGGACCCCTTTACAGTGAGAGAAATCTCTCCATTGCGACCCTTACAGTGTGGGAAATCTCTCCATTGGGACCCCTTTACAGTGAGAGAAATCTCTCCATTGGGACCCTTACAGTGAGGGAAATCTATCCATCGGGACCCTTACAGGAGGGAAATCTATCCATCGGGACCCTTACAGTGAGGGAAATCTCTCCATTGGGCCCCTTTACAGTGAGGGAAATCTCTCCATTGGGACGCTTTACAGGGAGGGAAATCTCTCCATTGGGATCCTTTACAGTGAGGGAAATCTCTCCATTGGGACGCTTTACAGTGAGGGAAATCTCTCCATTGGGACCCTTTACAGTGAGGGAAATCTCTCCATCAGGACCCTTTACAATGAGGGAAATCTCTCCATCAGAACCCTTTACAGTGAGAGAAATCTCTCCATCGGGACCCTTTACAGTGAGGGAAATCTCTCCATTGTGACCCTTTACAGTGAGGGAAATCTCTCCATCAGAACCCTTTACAGTGAGAGAAATCTCTCCATCAGAACCCTTTACAGTGAGAGAAATCTCTCCATCAGGACCCTTTACAATGAGGGAAATCTCTCCATCAGGACCCTTTACAGTGAGGGAAATCTCTCCATTGGGACCCTTTACAGTGAGGGAAATCTCTCCATCGGGACCCTTTACAGTGAGGGAAATCTCTCCATTGTGACCCTTTACAGTGAGGGAAATCTCTCCATCAGAACCCTTTACAGTGAGAGAAATCTCTCCATCAGAACCCTTTACAGTGAGAGAAATCTCTCCATTGGGACCCTTCACAGTGAGAGAAATCTCTCCATCAGGACCCTTTACAATGAGGAAAATCTCTCCATCAGAACCCTTTACAGTGAGAGAAATCTCTCCATCGGGACCCTTTACAGTGAGGGAAATCTCTCCATTGTGACCCTTTACAGTGAGAGAAATCTCCCCATTGGGTCCCTTTACAGTGAGGGAAATCTCTCCATTGGGACTCTTTACAGTGAGAGAAATCTCTCCATCAGAACCCTTTACAGTGAGAGAAATCTCCCCATTGGCCCCTTTACACTGAGGGAAATCTCTCCATCGGGACCCTTCACAGTGAGGAAAACCACTCTTTTGGGACCCTTTACAGTGGGGGAAATCTCTCCTTTCGGACCCCTTTACTGTGAGGGAAATCTCTCCATTGGGACCCTTTACAGTGAGGGAAATCACTCCATGAGAATCCTTTACAGTGAGCGAAATCTCTGTATCAGAACCCTTTACAGTGAGCAAATCTCTCCATTGGGACCCTTACAGTGAGGGAAATCTCTGCATCAGGACCCTCAACAGTGAGGGAATTCTCTCCATTGGGGCCCTTTACAGTGAGGGAAATCTCTCCATTGGGACCCTTTACAGTGAGAGAAATCTCTCCATCGGGACCCTTTACAGTGAGGGAAATCTGTCCATTGGGACCCTTTACAGTGAGGGAAATCTGTCCATTGCGACCCCTTTACAGTGAGAGAAATCTCTCCATTGGGACCCTTTACAGTGAGGGAAATCTCTCCATCAGGACCCTTGACAGTGAGGGAAATCTCTCCATCAGGACCCTTTACAATGAGGGAAATCTCTCCATCAGAACCCTTTACAGTGAGAGAAATCTCTCCATCGGGACCCTTTACAGTGAGAGAAATCTCACCATCAGGACCCTTAACAGTGAGGGAAATCTCTCCATTGGGACCCTTTACAGTGAGGAAAACCTCTCTTCAGGGACCCTTTATAGTGAGTGAAATCTCTCCTTTGGTACCCCTTTACAGTGAGGGAAATCCCTCCATTGGGACCCTTTACAGTGAGGGAAATCTGTCCATCGGGACCCTTTACAGTGAGGGAAATCTGTCCATTGCGACCCCTTTACAGTGAGGGAAATCTCTCCATCAGGACCCTTCAGAGTGAACAAAATCTCTCCTTTGGGACCCCTTTACAGTGAGAGAAATCACTCCATCAGGACCCTTTACAGTGAGGGAAATCTCTCCATTGGGACCCTTTACAGTGAGGGAAATCTGTCCATTAGAGTCCTTTACAGTGAGGGAAATCCCTCCATTGGGACCCTTTACAGTCAGGGAAATCCCTCCATTGGGACCCTTTACAGTCAGGGAAATCTGTCCATTGGGACCCCTTTACAGTGAGGGAAATCTCTTCATCAGGGCCCTTTACAGTGAGGGAAATCTCTCCATCAGGACCCTTTACAGTGAACAAAATCTCTCCTTTGGGACCCCTTTACAGTGAGGGAAATCTCTCCATTGGGGCCTTTTTCAGTGAGGGAGATCTCTCCATCAGGACCCTTGACAGTGTGAGAAATCTCTCCATTGGGACCCTTTACAGTGAGGGAAATCTCTCCATCACAACCCTTTACAGTGAGGGAAATCTCTCCATTGGGACCCTTTACAGTGAGGGAAATCTCTCCATCAGGACCTTTTACAGTGAGAGAAATTTCTCCATTGGGATCCTTTACAATGAGTGAAACCTCTCCATTGGGACGCTTTACAGTGAGGGAAATCTCTCCATGGGGACCCTTTACAGTGAGAGAAATCTCTCCATTGGGACCCTTTACAGTGAGGGAAATCTTTCCATGGGGACCCTTTACAGTGAGAGAAATCTCTCCATCGGGACCCTTTACAGTGAGAGAAATCTCTCCATTGGGACCCTTTACAGTGAGAGAAATCTCTCCATTGGGACCCTTTGCAATGAGGGAAATCTCTCCATCGGGACACTTTACAGTGAGAGAAACCTCTCCATCAGGACCATTTACAATGAGGGAAATCTCTCCATTGGGACCTTTTACAGTGAGAGAAATCTCTCCATCGGGACCCTTTACAGTGAGAGAAATCTCTCCATTGGGACCCTTTACAGTGAGGGAAATCTGTCCATTGGGACCCTTTACAGTGAGAGAAATCTCTCCATTGGGACCCATTACAGTGAGGGAAATCTCTCCATTGTGACCCTTTACAGTGAGGGAAATCTCTCCATCAGGACCATTTACAATGAGGGAAATCTCTCCATCAGAACCCTTTACAGTGAGAGAAATCTCTCCATCGGGACCCTTTACAGTGAGAGAAATCTCTCCATTGGGACCCTTTACAGTGAGGGAAATCTGTCCATTGGGACCCTTTACAGTGAGAGAAATCTCTCCATTGGGACCCTTTACAGTGAGGGAAATCTCTCCATTGTGACCCTTTACAGTGAGGGAAATCTCTCGATCAGAACCCTTTACAGTGAGGGAAATCTCTCCATTGGGACCCTTACAGTGAGAGAAATCTCTCCATCAGAACCCTTTACAGTGAGAGAAATCTCCCCATTGGGCCCCTTTACAGTGAGGGAAATCTCTCCATTGGGACCCTTTACAGTGAGAGAAATCTCTCCATTGGGACCCTTTACTGTGAGGGAAATCTCTCCATCAGAACCCTTTACAGTGAGGGAAATCTCTCCATCGGGACCCTTCACAGTGAGAGAACTCTCTCCATCAGGACCCTTTACAGTGAGGGAAATCTCTCCATCAGGACCATTTACAGTGAGAGAAATCTCTCCATTAGAACCCTTTCCAGTGAGGGAAATCTCTCCATTGGGACCCTTACAGTGAGGGAAATCTCTCCATTGGGACCCTTACAGTGAGGGAAATCTCTCCATTGGGACCCCTTTACAGTGAGAGAAATCTCTCCATTGCGACCCTTACAGAGTGGGAAATCTCTCCATTGGGACCCCTTTACAGTGAGAGAAATCTCTCCATTGGGACCCTTACAGTGAGGGAAATCTATCCATCGGGACCCTTACAGGAGGGAAATCTATCCATCGGGACCCTTACAGTGAGGGAAATCTCTCCATTGGGACCCTTTACAGTGAGGGAAATCTCTTCATTGGGACGCTTTACAGGGAGGGAAATCTCTCCATTGGGATCCTTTACAGTGAGGGAAATCTCTCCATTGGGACGCTTTACAGTGAGGGAAATCTCTCCATTGGGACCCTTTACAGTGAGGGAAATCTCTCCATCAGGACCCTTTACAATGAGGGAAATCTCTCCATCAGAACCCTTTACAGTGAGAGAAATCTCTCCATCGGGACCCTTTACAGTGAGGGAAATCTCTCCATTGTGACCCTTTACAGTGAGGGAAATCTCTCCATCAGAACCCTTTACAGTGAGAGAAATCTCTCCATCAGAACCCTTTACAGTGAGAGAAATCTCTCCATCAGGACCCTTTACAATGAGGGAAATCTCTCCATCAGGACCCTTTACAGTGAGGGAAATCTCTCCATTGGGACCCTTTACAGTGAGGGAAATCTCTCCATCGGGACCCTTTACAGTGAGGGAAATCTCTCCATTGTGACCCTTTACAGTGAGGGAAATCTCTCCATCAGAACCCTTTACAGTGAGAGAAATCTCTCCATCAGAACCCTTTACAGTGAGAGAAATCTCTCCATTGGGACCCTTCACAGTGAGAGAAATCTCTCCATCAGGACCCTTTACAATGAGGGAAATCTCTCCATCAGAACCCTTTACAGTGAGAGAAATCTCTCCATCGGGACCCTTTACAGTGAGGGAAATCTCTCCATTGTGACCCTTTACAGTGAGAGAAATCTCCCCATTGGGTCCCTTTACAGTGAGGGAAATCTCTCCATTGGGACTCTTTACAGTGAGAGAAATCTCTCCATCAGAACCCTTTACAGTGAGAGAAATCTCCCCATTGGCCCCTTTACACTGAGGGAAATCTCTCCATCGGGACCCTTCACAGTGAGGAAAACCACTCTTTTGGGACCCTTTACAGTGGGGGAAATCTCTCCTTTCGGACCCCTTTACTGTGAGGGAAATCTCTCCATTGGGACCCTTTACAGTGAGGGAAATCACTCCATGAGAATCCTTTACAGTGAGCGAAATCTCTGTATCAGAACCCTTTACAGTGAGCAAATCTCTCCATTGGGACCCTTACAGTGAGGGAAATCTCTGCATCAGGACCCTCAACAGTGAGGGAATTCTCTCCATTGGGGCCCTTTACAGTGAGGGAAATCTCTCCATTGGGACCCTTTACAGTGAGAGAAATCTCTCCATCAGGACCCTTTACAGTGAGGGAAATCTCTCCATTGGGACCCTTTACAGTGAGGGAAATCTCTCCATTGGGACCCTTTGCAGTGAGGCAAACCTGTCCATTGGGACCCTTTACAGTGAGAGAAATCTCTCCATCAGGTCCCTTTACAGTGAGGGAAATCTCTCCATTGAGACCCTTTACAGTGAGGGAAATCTCTCCATTGGGACCCTTCACAGTGAGAGAACTCTCTCCATCAGGACCATTTACAGTGAGGGAAATCTCTCCATCAGAACCCTTTATAGTGAGGGAAATCTCTCCATTGTGACCCTTTACAGTGAGAGAAATCTCTCCATTGGGACCCTTCACAGAGAGAAGTCTCTCCATTGGGACCCTTTACAGTGAGGGAAATTTCTCCATCAGGACTCTTTACAGTGCGGGAAATCTCTCCATTGGGACCCTTTACAGTGAGGGAAATCACTCCATTAGAATCCTTTACAGTGAGCGAAATCTCTCCATTGGGACCCTTTACAGTCAGGGAAATCTGTCCATTGGGACCCCTTTACAGTGAGGGAAATCTCTCCATCAGGACCCTTTACAGTGAGGGAAATCTCTCCATCAGGAACCTTTACAGTGAGGGAAATCTCTCCATCGGGCCCCTTGACAGTGAGGGAAATCTCTCCATTGGGACCCTTTACAGTGAGGGAAATCTCTCCATTGGGACCCTTTACAGTGAGGGAAATCTGTCCATTAGAGTCCTTTACAGTGAGGGAAATCCCTCCATTGGGAACCTTTACAGTGAGGGAAATCTGTCCATTGGGACCCTTTACAGTGAGATAAATCTCTCCATTGGGACCCTTTACAGTGAGAGAAATCTCTCCATCAGGACCCTTTACAGTGAGAGAAATCTCTCCATCAGGACCCTTTACAGTGAACAAAATCTCTCTTTTGGGACCCTTTTACAGTGAGGGAAATCTCTCCATCACAACCATTTACAGTGAGAGAAAGCTCTCCATTGGGACCCTTTACAGTGAGGGAAATATCTCCATTGGGGCCTTTTTCAGTGAGGGAAATCTCTCCATTGGGACCCTTTACAGTGAGAGAAATCTCTCCATCAGGACCCTTGACAGTGTGAGAAATCTCTCCATTGGGACCCTTTACAGTGAGGGAAATCTCTCCATTGGGACCCTTTACAGTGAGAGAAATCTCTCCATTGGGACCCTTTACAGTGAGGGAAATCTCTCCATCAGGACCTTTTACAGTGAGAGAAATTTCTCCATTGGGATCCTTTACAATGAGTGAAACCTCTCCATTGGGACGCTTTACAGTGAGGGAAATCTTTCCATGAGGACCCTTTACAATGAGGGAAATCTCTCCATCAGAACCCTTTACAGTGAGAGAAATCTCTCCATCAGGACCCTTTACAGTGAGGGAAATCTCTCCATCAGAACCCTTTACAGTGAGAGAAATCTCTCCATTGGGACCCTTCACAGTGAGAGAAATCTTTCCATTGGGACCTTTTAGAGTGAGGGAAATCTCTCCATCAGGACCCTTTACAGTGAGGGAAATCTCTCCATCGGGACCCTTTACAGTGAGAGAAATCTCACCATCAGGACCCTGAACAGTGAGGGAAATCTCTCCATTGGGACCCTTTACAGTGAGGAAAACCTCTCTTCAGGGACCCTTTACAGTGAGTGAAATCTCTCCTTTGGTTCCCCTTTACAGTGAGGGAAATCCCTCCATTGGGACCCTTTACAGTGAGGGAAATCTGTCCATTGGGACCCTTTACAGTGAGGGAAATCTGTCCATTGCGACCCCTTTACAGTGAGAGAAATCTCTCCATTGGGACCCTTTACAGTGAGGGAAATCTCTCCATTAGAATCCTTTACAGTGAGCGAAATCTCTCCATTGGGACCCTTACAGTGAGGGAAATCTCTCCATTGGGACCCTTACAGTGAGGGAAATCTCTCCATTAGAACCCTTTACAGTGAGAGAAATCTCTCCATTAGAACCCTTTACAGTGAGGGAAATCTCTCCATTGGGACCCTTACAGTGAGGGAAATCTCTCCATTGGGAACCTTACAGTGAGAGAAATCTCTCCATTAGAACCCTTTACAGTGAGAGAAATCTCTCCATAGGGACCCATTACAGTGAGGAAAACCACTCTTTAGGGACCCTTTACAGTGGGGGAAATCTCTCCTTTCGGACCCCTTTACTGTGAGGGAAATCTCTCCATTGGGACCCTTTACAGTGAGGGAAATCTCTCCATTAGAATCCTTTACAGTGAGCGAAATCTCTGTATCAGAACCCTTTACTGTGAGCAAATCTCTCCATTGGGACCCTTACAGTGAGGGAAATCTCTCCATTGGCACCCTTTACATTGAGGGAAATCTGTCCATTAGAGTCCTTTACAGTGAGCGAAGTCTCTCCATTGGGACCCTTAGAGTGAGGGAAATCTCTCCATTGGGACCCTTACAGTGAGGGAAATCTCTCCATCAGGACCCTTAACAGTGAGGGAAATCTCGCCATTGGGGCCCTTTACAGTGAGGGAAATCTCTCCATCAGGACCCTTTACAGTGAGGGAAATCTCTCCATCAGAACCCTTTACAGTGAGGAAAATCTCTCCATTTTGACCCTTTACAATGAGGGAAATCTCTCCATCAGAACCCTTTACAGTGAGAGAAATCTCTCCATTAGAACCCTTTACAGTGAGGGAAATCTCTCCATTGGGACCCTTACAGTGAGGGAAATCTCTCCATTGGGAAGCTTACAGTGAGAGAAATCTCTCCATTAGAACCCTTTACAGTGAGAGAAATCTCTCCATTGGTACCCTTTACAGTGAGGAAAACCTCTCTTTAGGGAGCCTTTACAGTGAGGGAAATCTCTCCTTTGGGACCCCTTTACTGTGAGGGAAATCTCTCCATTGGGACCTTTTACAGTGAGAGAAATCTCCCCATTGGTGCCCTTACAGTGAGGGAAATCTCTGCATCAGGACCCTTAACAGTGAGGGAAATCTCTCCATTGGGGCCCTTTACAGTGAGGGAAATCTCTGCATCAGGACCCTTAACAGTGAGGGAAATCTCTCCATTGGGGCCCTTTACAGTGAGGGAAATATCTCCATTGGGACCCTTTACAGTGAGGGAAATCTCTCCATTGGGACCCTTTACAGTGAGGGAAATCTCTCCATTGGGACCCTTACAGTGAGAGAAATCTCTCCATTGGGACCCTTACAGTGAGGGAAATCTCTGCATCAGGACCCTTTACAGTGAGGGAAATCTCTCCATTGGGACCCTTTACAGTGAGCGAAATCTCTCCATTGGGACCCTTTACAGTGAGGGAAATGTCTCCATTGGGACCCTTTACAGTGAGGGAAATCTCTCCATTGGGACCCTTTACAGTGAGGGAAATCTCTCCATTGGGACCCTTTGCAGTGAGGCAAACCTCTCCATTGGGACCCTTTACAGTGAGAGAATTCTCTCCATCAGGACCCTTTACAGTGAGGGAAATCTCTCCATTGGGACCCTTTACAGTGAGGGAAATCTCTCCATTGGGACCCTTTACAGTGAGAGAAATCTCTCCATTGGGAACCTTTACAGTGAGGGAAATCTATCCGTCGGGACCCTTACAGTGAGGGAAATCTCTCCATTGGGCCCCTTTACAGTGAGAGAAATCTCTCCATTGGGAACCTTTACAGTGAGGGAAATCTCTCCATCAGAACCCTTTACAGTGAGAGAAATCTCTCCATCGGGACCCTTTACAGTGAGGGAAATCTCTCCATTGTGACCCTTTACAGTGAGGGAAATCTCTCCATCAGAACCCTTTACAGTGAGAGAACTCTCCCCATTGGGTCCCTTTACAGTGAGGGAAATCTCTCCATTGGGACCCTTACAGTGAGAGAAATCTCTCCATCAGAACCCTTTACAGTGAGAGAAATCTCCCCATTGGCCCCTTTACACTGAGGGAAATCTCTCCATCGGGACCCTTCACAGTGAGAGAATTCTCTCCATCAGGACCCTTTACAGTGAGGGAAATCTCTCCATCAGGACCCTTTACAGTGAGAGAAATCTCTCCATTAGAACCCTTTACAGTGAGGGAAATCTCTCCATTGGGACCCTTACAGTGAGGGAAATCTCTCTATTGGGACCCTTACAGTGTGGGAAATCTCTCCATTGGGACCCCTTTACAGTGAGAGAAATCTCTCCATTGGGACCCTTACAGTGTGGGAAATCTCTCCATTGGGACCCCTTCACAGTGAGAGAAATCTCTCCATTGGGACCCTAACAGTGAGGGAAATCTATCCATCGGGACTCTTACAGTGAGGGTAATCTCGCCATTAGAACCCTTACAGTGAGGGAAATCTCTCGATTGGGACCCTTACAGTGAGGGAAATCTCTCCATTAGAACCCTTTACAGTGAGGGAAATCTCTCCATTGGGACCCTTTTCACTGAGGAAAACCTCTCTTTAGGGACCCTTTACAGTGAGGGAAATCCCTCCTTTGGGACCCCATTACAGTGAGGAAAATCTCTCCATTGGGACCCTTTACAGTGAGGGAAATCTCTCCATTGGGGCCCTTTACAGTGAGGGAAATCTCTCCATTGGGGCCCTTTACAGTGAGGGAAATCTCTCCATTGGGGCCCTTTACAGTGAGGGAAATCTCTCCATCAGGACCCTTTACAGTGAGAGAAATCTCTCCATCAGGACCCTTTACAGTGAACAAAATCTCTCCTTTGGGACACTTTTACAGTGAGGGAAATCTCTCCATCACAACCATTTACAGTGAGAGAAAGCTCTCCATTGGGACCCTTTACAGTGAGGGAAATCTCTCCATCACAACCATTTACAGTGAGAGAAAGCTCTCCATTGGGACCCTTTACAGTGAGGGAAATATCTCCATTGGGGCCTTTTTCAGTGAGGGAAATCTCTCCATTGGGACCCTTTACAGTGAGAGAAATCTCTCCATCAGGACCCTTGACAGTGTGAGAAATCTCTCCATTGGGACCCTTTACAGTGAGGGAAATCTCTCCTTTGGGACCCTTTACAGTGAGAGAAATCTCTCCATTGGGACCCTTTACAGTGAGGGAAATCTCTCCATCAGAACCCTTTACAGTGAGAGAAATCTCTCCATTGGGACCCTTCACAGTGAGAGAAATCTTTCCATTGGGACCTTTTAGAGTGAGGGAAATCTCTCCATCAGGACCCTTTACAGTGAGGGAAATCTCTCCATCGGGACCCTTTACAGTGAGAGAAATCTCACCATCAGGACCCTGAACAGTGAGGGAAATCTCTCCATTGGGACCCTTTACAGTGAGGAAAACCTCTCTTCAGGGACCCTTTACAGTTAGTGAAATCTCTCCTTTGGTTCCCCTTTACAGTGAGGGAAATCCCTCCATTGGGACCCTTTACAGTGAGGGAAATCTGTCCATTGGGACCCTTTACAGTGAGGGAAATCTGTCCATTGCGACCCCTTTACAGTGAGAGAAATCTCTCCATTGGGACCCTTTACAGTGAGGGAAATCTCTCCATCAGGACCCTTGACAGTGAGGGAAATCTCTCCATCAGGACCCTTTACAATGAGGGAAATCTCTCCATCAGAACCCTTTACAGTGAGAGAAA
Source organism: Scyliorhinus torazame (assembly GCF_047496885.1). Lineage (NCBI taxonomy): Eukaryota > Metazoa > Chordata > Chondrichthyes > Carcharhiniformes > Scyliorhinidae > Scyliorhinus > Scyliorhinus torazame. The sequence goes on along the minus strand of NC_092710.1, from coordinate 350,724,185 downwards.
TCTCTCCATCGGGACCCTTTACAGTGAGAGAAATCTCACCATCAGGACCCTTAACAGTGAGGGAAATCTCTCCATTGGGACCCTTTACAGTGAGGAAAACCTCTCTTCAGGGACCCTTTATAGTGAGTGAAATCTCTCCTTTGGTACCCCTTTACAGTGAGGGAAATCCCTCCATTGGGACCCTTTACAGTGAGGGAAATCTGTCCATCGGGACCCTTTACAGTGAGGGAAATCTGTCCATTGCGACCCCTTTACAGTGAGGGAAATCTCTCCATCAGGACCCTTCAGAGTGAACAAAATCTCTCCTTTGGGACCCCTTTACAGTGAGAGAAATCACTCCATCAGGACCCTTTACAGTGAGGGAAATCTCTCCATTGGGACCCTTTACAGTGAGGGAAATCTGTCCATTAGAGTCCTTTACAGTGAGGGAAATCCCTCCATTGGGACCCTTTACAGTCAGGGAAATCCCTCCATTGGGACCCTTTACAGTCAGGGAAATCTGTCCATTGGGACCCCTTTACAGTGAGGGAAATCTCTTCATCAGGGCCCTTTACAGTGAGGGAAATCTCTCCATCAGGACCCTTTACAGTGAACAAAATCTCTCCTTTGGGACCCCTTTACAGTGAGGGAAATCTCTCCATTGGGGCCTTTTTCAGTGAGGGAGATCTCTCCATCAGGACCCTTGACAGTGTGAGAAATCTCTCCATTGGGACCCTTTACAGTGAGGGAAATCTCTCCATCACAACCCTTTACAGTGAGGGAAATCTCTCCATTGGGACCCTTTACAGTGAGGGAAATCTCTCCATCAGGACCTTTTACAGTGAGAGAAATTTCTCCATTGGGATCCTTTACAATGAGTGAAACCTCTCCATTGGGACGCTTTACAGTGAGGGAAATCTCTCCATGGGGACCCTTTACAGTGAGAGAAATCTCTCCATTGGGACCCTTTACAGTGAGGGAAATCTTTCCATGGGGACCCTTTACAGTGAGAGAAATCTCTCCATCGGGACCCTTTACAGTGAGAGAAATCTCTCCATTGGGACCCTTTACAGTGAGAGAAATCTCTCCATTGGGACCCTTTACAATGAGGGAAATCTCTCCATCGGGACACTTTACAGTGAGAGAAATCTCTCCATCAGGACCATTTACAATGAGGGAAATCTCTCCATTGGGACCTTTTACAGTGAGAGAAATCTCTCCATCGGGACCCTTTACAGTGAGAGAAATCTCTCCATTGGGACCCTTTACAGTGAGGGAAATCTGTCCATTGGGACCCTTTACAGTGAGAGAAATCTCTCCATTGGGACCCATTACAGTGAGGGAAATCTCTCCATTGTGACCCTTTACAGTGAGGGAAATCTCTCCATCAGGACCATTTACAATGAGGGAAATCTCTCCATCAGAACCCTTTACAGTGAGAGAAATCTCTCCATCGGGACCCTTTACAGTGAGAGAAATCTCTCCATTGGGACCCTTTACAGTGAGGGAAATCTGTCCATTGGGACCCTTTACAGTGAGAGAAATCTCTCCATTGGGACCCTTTACAGTGAGGGAAATCTCTCCATTGTGACCCTTTACAGTGAGGGAAATCTCTCGATCAGAACCCTTTACAGTGAGGGAAATCTCTCCATTGGGACCCTTACAGTGAGAGAAATCTCTCCATCAGAACCCTTTACAGTGAGAGAAATCTCCCCATTGGGCCCCTTTACAGTGAGGGAAATCTCTCCATTGGGACCCTTTACAGTGAGAGAAATCTCTCCATTGGGACCCTTTACTGTGAGGGAAATCTCTCCATCAGAACCCTTTACAGTGAGGGAAATCTCTCCATCGGGACCCTTCACAGTGAGAGAACTCTCTCCATCAGGACCCTTTACAGTGAGGGAAATCTCTCCATCAGGACCATTTACAGTGAGAGAAATCTCTCCATTAGAACCCTTTCCAGTGAGGGAAATCTCTCCATTGGGACCCTTACAGTGAGGGAAATCTCTCCATTGGGACCCTTACAGTGAGGGAAATCTCTCCATTGGGACCCCTTTACAGTGAGAGAAATCTCTCCATTGCGACCCTTACAGTGTGGGAAATCTCTCCATTGGGACCCCTTTACAGTGAGAGAAATCTCTCCATTGGGACCCTTACAGTGAGGGAAATCTATCCATCGGGACCCTTACAGGAGGGAAATCTATCCATCGGGACCCTTACAGTGAGGGAAATCTCTCCATTGGGACCCTTTACAGTGAGGGAAATCTCTCCATTGGGACGCTTTACAGGGAGGGAAATCTCTCCATTGGGATCCTTTACAGTGAGGGAAATCTCTCCATTGGGACGCTTTACAGTGAGGGAAATCTCTCCATTGGGACCCTTTACAGTGAGGGAAATCTCTCCATCAGGACCCTTTACAATGAGGGAAATCTCTCCATCAGAACCCTTTACAGTGAGAGAAATCTCTCCATCGGGACCCTTTACAGTGAGGGAAATCTCTCCATTGTGACCCTTTACAGTGAGGGAAATCTCTCCATCAGAACCCTTTACAGTGAGAGAAATCTCTCCATCAGAACCCTTTACAGTGAGAGAAATCTCTCCATCAGGACCCTTTACAATGAGGGAAATCTCTCCATCAGGACCCTTTACAGTGAGGGAAATCTCTCCATTGGGACCCTTTACAGTGAGGGAAATCTCTCCATCGGGACCCTTTACAGTGAGGGAAATCTCTCCATTGTGACCCTTTACAGTGAGGGAAATCTCTCCATCAGAACCCTTTACAGTGAGAGAAATCTCTCCATCAGAACCCTTTACAGTGAGAGAAATCTCTCCATTGGGACCCTTCACAGTGAGAGAAATCTCTCCATCAGGACCCTTTACAATGAGGGAAATCTCTCCATCAGAACCCTTTACAGTGAGAGAAATCTCTCCATCGGGACCCTTTACAGTGAGGGAAATCTCTCCATTGTGACCCTTTACAGTGAGAGAAATCTCCCCATTGGGTCCCTTTACAGTGAGGGAAATCTCTCCATTGGGACTCTTTACAGTGAGAGAAATCTCTCCATCAGAACCCTTTACAGTGAGAGAAATCTCCCCATTGGCCCCTTTACACTGAGGGAAATCTCTCCATCGGGACCCTTCACAGTGAGGAAAACCACTCTTTTGGGACCCTTTACAGTGGGGGAAATCTCTCCTTTCGGACCCCTTTACTGTGAGGGAAATCTCTCCATTGGGACCCTTTACAGTGAGGGAAATCACTCCATGAGAATCCTTTACAGTGAGCGAAATCTCTGTATCAGAACCCTTTACAGTGAGCAAATCTCTCCATTGGGACCCTTACAGTGAGGGAAATCTCTGCATCAGGACCCTCAACAGTGAGGGAATTCTCTCCATTGGGGCCCTTTACAGTGAGGGAAATCTCTCCATTGGGACCCTTTACAGTGAGAGAAATCTCTCCATCAGGACCCTTTACAGTGAGGGAAATCTCTCCATTGGGACCCTTTACAGTGAGGGAAATCTCTCCATTGGGACCCTTTGCAGTGAGGCAAACCTGTCCATTGGGACCCTTTACAGTGAGAGAAATCTCTCCATCAGGTCCCTTTACAGTGAGGGAAATCTCTCCATTGAGACCCTTTACAGTGAGGGAAATCTCTCCATTGGGACCCTTCACAGTGAGAGAACTCTCTCCATCAGGACCATTTACAGTGAGGGAAATCTCTCCATCAGAACCCTTTATAGTGAGGGAAATCTCTCCATTGTGACCCTTTACAGTGAGAGAAATCTCTCCATTGGGACCCTTCACAGAGAGAAGTCTCTCCATTGGGACCCTTTACAGTGAGGGAAATTTCTCCATCAGGACTCTTTACAGTGCGGGAAATCACTCCATTGGGACCCTTTACAGTGAGGGAAATCACTCCATTAGAATCCTTTACAGTGAGCGAAATCTCTCCATTGGGACCCTTTACAGTCAGGGAAATCTGTCCATTGGGACCCCTTTACAGTGAGGGAAATCTCTCCATCAGGACCCTTTACAGTGAGGGAAATCTCTCCATCAGGAACCTTTACAGTGAGGGAAATCTCTCCATCGCGCCCCTTGACAGTGAGGGAAATCTCTCCATTGGGACCCTTTACAGTGAGGGAAATCTCTCCATTGGGACCCTTTACAGTGAGGGAAATCTGTCCATTAGAGTCCTTTACAGTGAGGGAAATCCCTCCATTGGGAACCTTTGCAGTGAGGGAAATCTGTCCATTGGGACCCTTTACAGTGAGATAAATCTCTCCATTGGGACCCTTTACAGTGAGAGAAATCTCTCCATCAGGACCCTTTACAGTGAGAGAAATCTCTCCATCAGGACCCTTTACAGTGAACAAAATCTCTCTTTTGGGACCCTTTTACAGTGAGGGAAATCTCTCCATCACAACCATTTACAGTGAGAGAAAGCTCTCCATTGGGACCCTTTACAGTGAGGGAAATATCTCCATTGGGGCCTTTTTCAGTGAGGGAAATCTCTCCATTGGGACCCTTTACAGTGAGAGAAATCTCTCCATCAGGACCCTTGACAGTGTGAGAAATCTCTCCATTGGGACCCTTTACAGTGAGGGAAATCTCTCCATTGGGACCCTTTACAGTGAGAGAAATCTCTCCATTGGGACCCTTTACAGTGAGGGAAATCTCTCCATCAGGACCTTTTACAGTGAGAGAAATTTCTCCATTGGGATCCTTTACAATGAGTGAAACCTCTCCATTGGGACGCTTTACAGTGAGGGAAATCTTTCCATGAGGACCCTTTACAATGAGGGAAATCTCTCCATCAGAACCCTTTACAGTGAGAGAAATCTCTCCATCAGGACCCTTTACAGTGAGGGAAATCTCTCCATCAGAACCCTTTACAGTGAGAGAAATCTCTCCATTGGGACCCTTCACAGTGAGAGAAATCTTTCCATTGGGACCTTTTAGAGTGAGGGAAATCTCTCCATCAGGACCCTTTACAGTGAGGGAAATCTCTCCATCGGGACCCTTTACAGTGAGAGAAATCTCACCATCAGGACCCTGAACAGTGAGGGAAATCTCTCAATTGGGACCCTTTACAGTGAGGAAAACCTCTCTTCAGGGACCCTTTACAGTGAGTGAAATCTCTCCTTTGGTTCCCCTTTACAGTGAGGGAAATCCCTCCATTGGGACCCTTTACAGTGAGGGAAATCTGTCCATTGGGACCCTTTACAGTGAGGGAAATCTGTCCATTGCGACCCCTTTACAGTGAGAGAAATCTCTCCATTGGGACCCTTTACAGTGAGGGAAATCTCTCCATCAGGACCCTTTACAGTGAGGGAAATCTCTCCATCAGGACCCTTTACAATGAGGGAAATCTCTCCATCAGAACCCTTTACAGTGAGAGAAATCTCTCCATCGGGACCCTTTACAGTGAGAGAAATCTCACCATCAGGACCCTTAACAGTGAGGGAAATCTCTCCATTGGGACCCTTTACAGTGAGGAGAATCTCTCCATTGGGACCCTTTACAGTGAGGAAAACCTCTCTTCAGGGACCCTTTATAGTGAGAGAAATCTCTCCTTTGGTACCCCTTTACAGTGAGGGAAATCCCTCCATTGGGACCCTTTACAGTGAGGGAAATCTGTCCATTGGGACCCTTTACAGTGAGGGAAATCTGTCCATTGCGACCCCTTTACAGTGAGGGAAATCTCTCCATCAGGACCCTTCAGAGTGAACAAAATCTCTCCTTTGGGACCCCTTTACAGTGAGAGAAATCACTCCATCAGGACCCTTTACAGTGAGGGAAATCTCTCCATTGGGACCCTTTACAGTGAGGGAAATCTGTCCATTAGAGTCCTTTACAGTGAGGGAAATCCCTCCATTGGGACCCTTTACAGTCAGGGAAATCCCTCCATTGGGACCCTATACAGTCAGGGAAATCTGTCCATTGGGACCCCTTTACAGTGAGGGAAATCTCTTCATCAGGGCCCTTTACAGTGAGGGAAATCTCTCCATCAGGACCCTTTACAGTGAACAAAATCTCTCCTTTGGGACCCCTTTACTGTGAGGGAAATGTCTCCATTGGGGCCTTTTTCAGTGAGGGAGATCTCTCCATCAGGACCCTTGACAGTGTGAGAAATCTCTCCATTGGGACCCTTTACAGTGAGGGAAATCTCTCCATCAGGACCTTTTACAGTGAGAGAAATCTCTCCATTGGGACCCTTTACAGTGAGGGAAATCTCTCCATCAGGACCTTTTACAGTGAGAGAAATTTCTCCATTGGGATCCTTTACAATGAGTGAAACCTCTCCATTGGGACCCTTTACAGTGAGAGAAATCTCTCCATCGGGACCCTTTACAGTGAGAGAAATCTCTCCATTGGGACCCTTCACAGTGAGAGAAATCTCTCCATTGGGACCCTTTACAGTGAGGGAAATCTCTCCATTGTGACCCTTTACAGTGAGGGAAATCTCTCCATCAGGACCATTTACAATGAGGGAAATCTCTCCATCAGAATCCTTTACAGTGAGAGAAATCTCTCCATCGGGACCCGTTACAGTGAGAGAAATCTCTCCATTGGGACCCTTTACAGTGAGGGAAATCTGTCCATTGGGACCCTTTACAGTGAGAGAAATCTCTCCATTGGGACCCTTTACAGTGAGGGAAATCTCTCCATTGTGACCCTTTACAGTGAGGGAAATCTCTCGATCAGAACCCTTTACAGTGAGGGAAATCTCTCCATTGGGACCCTTACAGTGAGAGAAATCTCTCCATCAGAACCCTTTACAGTGAGAGAAATCTCCCCATTGGGCCCCTTTACAGTGAGGGAAATCTCTCCATTGGGACCCTTTACAGTGAGAGAAATCTCTCCATTGGGACCCTTTACTGTGAGGGAAATCTCTCCATCAGAACCCTTTACAGTGAGGGAAATCTCTCCATCGGGACCCTTCACAGTGAGAGAACTCTCTCCATCAGGACCCTTTACAGTGAGGGAAATCTCTCCATCAGGACCATTTACAGTGAGAGAAATCTCTCCATTAGAACCCTTTCCAGTGAGGGAAATCTCTCCATTGGGACCCTTACAGTGAGGGAAATCTCTCCATTGGGACCCTTACAGTGTGGGAAATCTCTCCATTGGGACCCCTTTACAGTGAGAGAAATCTCTCCATTGCGACCCTTACAGTGTGGGAAATCTCTCCATTGGGACCCCTTTACAGTGAGAGAAATCTCTCCATTGGGACCCTTACAGTGAGGGAAATCTATCCATCGGGACCCTTACAGGAGGGAAATCTATCCATCGGGACCCTTACAGTGAGGGAAATCTCTCCATTGGGAACCTTTACAGTGAGAGAAATCTCTCCATTGGGACACTTTATAGTGAGAGGAATCTCTCCATTGGGACCCTTTACAGTGAGGGAAATCTCTCCATCAGGACCTTTTACAGTGAGAGAAATTTCTCCATTGGGATCCTTTACAATGAGTGAAATCTCTCCATTGGGACGCTTTACAGTGAGGGAAATCTCTCCATTGGGACCCTTTACAATGAGGGAAATCTCTCCATTGGGACCCTTTACAGTGAGGGAAATCTCTCCATTGGGACCCTTTACAGTGAGAGAAATCTCTCCATTGGGATCCTTTACAGTGAGAGAAATCTCTCCATTGGGACCCTTACAGTGAGGGAAATCTCTCCATTGGGACCCTTTACAGTGAGGGAAATCTCTCCATTGGGACCCTTTACAGTGAGGGAAATCTCTCCATCAGGACCCTTTACAATGAGGGAAATCTCTCCATCAGAACCCTTTACAGTGAGAGAAATCTCTCCATCGGGACCCTTTACAGTGAGGGAAATCTCTCCATTGGGACCCTTTGCAGTGAGGCAAACCTGTCCATTGGGACCCCTTTACAGTGAGAGAAATCTCTCCATCAGGTCCCTTTACAGTGAGGGAAATCTCTCCATTGAGACCCTTTACAGTGAGGGAAATCTCTCCATTGGGACCCTTCACAGTGAGAGAACTCTCTCCATCAGGACCATTTACAGTGAGGGAAATCTCTCCACATCAGAACCCTTTATAGTGAGGGAAATCTCTCCATTGGGACCCTTTACAGTGAGGGAAATCTCTCCATTGTGACCCTTTACAGTGAGAGAAATCTCTCCATTGGGACCCTTCACAGAGAGAAGTCTCTCCATTGGGACCCTTTACAGTGAGGGAAATTTCTCCATCAGGACTCTTTACAGTGCGGGAAATCTCTCCATTGGGACCCTTTACAGTGAGGGAAATCACTCCATTAGAATCCTTTACAGTGAGCGAAATCTCTCCATTGGGACCCTTTACAGTCAGGGAAATCTGTCCATTGGGACCCCTTTACAGTGAGGGAAATCTCTCCATCAGGACCCTTTACAGTGAGGGAAATCTCTCCATCAGGAACCTTTACAGTGAGGGAAATCTCTCCATCGGGCCCCTTGACAGTGAGGGAAATCTCTCCATTGGGACCCTTTACAGTGAGGGAAATCTCTCCATTGGGACACTTTACAGTGAGAGAAATCTCTCCATCAGGACCATTTACAATGAGGGAAATCTCTCCATTGGGACCTTTTACAGTGAGAGAAATCTCTCCATCGGGACCCTTTACAGTGAGAGAAATCTCTCCATTGGGACCCTTTACAGTGAGGGAAATCTGTCCATTGGGACCCTTTACAGTGAGAGAAATCTCTCCATTGGGACCCATTACAGTGAGGGAAATCTCTCCATTGTGACCCTTTACAGTGAGGGAAATCTCTCCATCAGGACCATTTACAATGAGGGAAATCTCTCCATCAGAACCCTTTACAGTGAGAGAAATCTCTCCATCGGGACCCTTTACAGTGAGAGAAATCTCTCCATTGGGACCCTTTACAGTGAGGGAAATCTGTCCATTGGGACCCTTTACAGTGAGAGAAATCTCTCCATTGGGACCCTTTACAGTGAGGGAAATCTCTCCATCAGGACCCTTTACAGTGAGGGAAATCTCTCCATCAGGACCCTTTACAATGAGGGAAATCTCTCCATCAGAACCCTTTACAGTGAGAGAAATCTCTCCATCGGGACCCTTTACAGTGAGAGAAATCTCACCATCAGGACCCTTAACAGTGAGGGAAATCTCTCCATTGGGACCCTTTACAGTGAGGAAAATCTCTCCATTGGGACCCTTTACAGTGAGGAAAACCTCTCTTCAGGGACCCTTTATAGTGAGAGAAATCTCTCCTTTGGTACCCCTTTACAGTGAGGGAAATCCCTCCATTGGGACCCTTTACAGTGAGGGAAATCTGTCCATTGGGACCCTTTACAGTGAGGGAAATCTGTCCATTGCGACCCCTTTACAGTGAGGGAAATCTCTCCATCAGGACCCTTCAGAGTGAACAAAATCTCTCCTTTGGGACCCCTTTACAGTGAGAGAAATCACTCCATCAGGACCCTTTACAGTGAGGGAAATCTCTCCATTGGGACCCTTTACAGTGAGGGAAATCTGTCCATTAGAGTCCTTTACAGTGAGGGAAATCCCTCCATTGGGACCCTTTACAGTCAGGGAAATCCCTCCATTGGGACCCTATACAGTCAGGGAAATCTGTCCATTGGGACCCCTTTACAGTGAGGGAAATCTCTTCATCAGGGCCCTTTACAGTGAGGGAAATCTCTCCATCAGGACCCTTTACAGTGAACAAAATCTCTCCTTTGGGACCCCTTTACTGTGAGGGAAATCTCTCCATTGGGGCCTTTTTCAGTGAGGGAGATCTCTCCATCAGGACCCTTGACAGTGTGAGAAATCTCTCCATTGGGACCCTTTACAGTGAGGGAAATCTCTCCATCAGGACCTTTTACAGTGAGAGAAATCTCTCCATTGGGACCCTTTACAGTGAGGGAAATCTCTCCATCAGGACCTTTTACAGTGAGAGAAATTTCTCCATTGGGATCCTTTACAATGAGTGAAACCTCTCCATTGGGACCCTTTACAGTGAGAGAAATCTCTCCATCGGGACCCTTTACAGTGAGAGAAATCTCTCCATTGGGACCCTTCACAGTGAGAGAAATCTCTCCATTGGGACCCTTTACAGTGAGGGAAATCTCTCCATTGTGACCCTTTACAGTGAGGGAAATCTCTCCATCAGGACCATTTACAATGAGGGAAATCTCTCCATCAGAATCCTTTACAGTGAGAGAAATCTCTCCATCGGGACCCGTTACAGTGAGAGAAATCTCTCCATTGGGACCCTTTACAGTGAGGGAAATCTGTCCATTGGGACCCTTTACAGTGAGAGAAATCTCTCCATTGGGACCCTTTACAGTGAGGGAAATCTCTCCATTGTGACCCTTTACAGTGAGGGAAATCTCTCGATCAGAACCCTTTACAGTGAGGGAAATCTCTCCATTGGGACCCTTACAGTGAGAGAAATCTCTCCATCAGAACCCTTTACAGTGAGAGAAATCTCCCCATTGGGCCCCTTTACAGTGAGGGAAATCTCTCCATTGGGACCCTTTACAGTGAGAGAAATCTCTCCATTGGGACCCTTTACTGTGAGGGAAATCTCTCCATCAGAACCCTTTACAGTGAGGGAAATCTCTCCATCGGGACCCTTCACAGTGAGAGAACTCTCTCCATCAGGACCCTTTACAGTGAGGGAAATCTCTCCATCAGGACCATTTACAGTGAGAGAAATCTCTCCATTAGAACCCTTTCCAGTGAGGGAAATCTCTCCATTGGGACCCTTACAGTGAGGGAAATCTCTCCATTGGGACCCTTACAGTGTGGGAAATCTCTCCATTGGGACCCCTTTACAGTGAGAGAAATCTCTCCATTGCGACCCTTACAGTGTGGGAAATCTCTCCATTGGGACCCCTTTACAGTGAGAGAAATCTCTCCATTGGGACCCTTACAGTGAGGGAAATCTATCCATCGGGACCCTTACAGGAGGGAAATCTATCCATCGGGACCCTTACAGTGAGGGAAATCTCTCCATTGGGAACCTTTACAGTGAGAGAAATCTCTCCATTGGGACACTTTATAGTGAGAGGAATCTCTCCATTGGGACCCTTTACAGTGAGGGAAATCTCTCCATCAGGACCTTTTACAGTGAGAGAAATTTCTCCATTGGGATCCTTTACAATGAGTGAAATCTCTCCATTGGGACGCTTTACAGTGAGGGAAATCTCTCCATTGGGACCCTTTACAATGAGGGAAATCTCTCCATTGGGACCCTTTACAGTGAGGGAAATCTCTCCATTGGGACCCTTTACAGTGAGAGAAATCTCTCCATTGGGATCCTTTACAGTGAGAGAAATCTCTCCATTGGGACCCTTACAGTGAGGGAAATCTCTCCATTGGGACCCTTTACAGTGAGGGAAATCTCTCCATTGGGACCCTTTACAGTGAGGGAAATCTCTCCATCAGGACCCTTTACAATGAGGGAAATCTCTCCATCAGAACCCTTTACAGTGAGAGAAATCTCTCCATCGGGACCCTTTACAGTGAGGGAAATCTCTCCATTGGGACCCTTTGCAGTGAGGCAAACCTGTCCATTGGGACCCTTTACAGTGAGAGAAATCTCTCCATCAGGTCCCTTTACAGTGAGGGAAATCTCTCCATTGAGACCCTTTACAGTGAGGGAAATCTCTCCATTGGGACCCTTCACAGTGAGAGAACTCTCTCCATCAGGACCATTTACAGTGAGGGAAATCTCTCCATCAGAACCCTTTATAGTGAGGGAAATCTCTCCATTGTGACCCTTTACAGTGAGAGAAATCTCTCCATTGGGACCCTTCACAGAGAGAAGTCTCTCCATTGGGACCCTTTACAGTGAGGGAAATTTCTCCATCAGGACTCTTTACAGTGCGGGAAATCTCTCCATTGGGACCCTTTACAGTGAGGGAAATCACTCCATTAGAATCCTTTACAGTGAGCGAAATCTCTCCATTGGGACCCTTTACAGTCAGGGAAATCTGTCCATTGGGACCCCTTTACAGTGAGGGAAATCTCTCCATCAGGACCCTTTACAGTGAGGGAAATCTCTCCATCAGGAACCTTTACAGTGAGGGAAATCTCTCCATCGGGCCCCTTGACAGTGAGGGAAATCTCTCCATTGGGACCCTTTACAGTGAGGGAAATCTCTCCATTGGGACCCTTTACAGTGAGGGAAATCTGTCCATTAGAGTCCTTTACAGTGAGGGAAATCCCTCCATTGGGAACCTTTGCAGTGAGGGAAATCTGTCCATTGGGACCCTTTACAGTGAGATAAATCTCTCCATTGGGACCCTTTACAGTGAGAGAAATCTCTCCATCAGGACCCTTTACAGTGAGAGAAATCTCTCCATCAGGACCCTTTACAGTGAACAAAATCTCTCTTTTGGGACCCTTTTACAGTGAGGGAAATCTCTCCATCACAACCATTTACAGTGAGAGAAAGCTCTCCATTGGGACCCTTTACAGTGAGGGAAATATCTCCATTGGGGCCTTTTTCAGTGAGGGAAATCTCTCCATTGGGACCCTTTACAGTGAGAGAAATCTCTCCATCAGGACCCTTGACAGTGTGAGAAATCTCTCCATTGGGACCCTTTACAGTGAGGGAAATCTCTCCATTGGGACCCTTTACAGTGAGAGAAATCTCTCCATTGGGACCCTTTACAGTGAGGGAAATCTCTCCATCAGGACCTTTTACAGTGAGAGAAATTTCTCCATTGGGATCCTTTACAATGAGTGAAACCTCTCCATTGGGACGCTTTACAGTGAGGGAAATCTTTCCATGAGGACCCTTTACAATGAGGGAAATCTCTCCATCAGAACCCTTTACAGTGAGAGAAATCTCTCCATCAGGACCCTTTACAGTGAGGGAAATCTCTCCATCAGAACCCTTTACAGTGAGAGAAATCTCTCCATTGGGACCCTTCACAGTGAGAGAAATCTTTCCATTGGGACCTTTTAGAGTGAGGGAAATCTCTCCATCAGGACCCTTTACAGTGAGGGAAATCTCTCCATCGGGACCCTTTACAGTGAGAGAAATCTCACCATCAGGACCCTGAACAGTGAGGGAAATCTCTCCATTGGGACCCTTTACAGTGAGGAAAACCTCTCTTCAGGGACCCTTTACAGTGAGTGAAATCTCTCCTTTGGTTCCCCTTTACAGTGAGGGAAATCCCTCCATTGGGACCCTTTACAGTGAGGGAAATCTGTCCATTGGGACCCTTTACAGTGAGGGAAATCTGTCCATTGCGACCCCTTTACAGTGAGAGAAATCTCTCCATTGGGACCCTTTACAGTGAGGGAAATCTCTCCATCAGGACCCTTTACAGTGAGGGAAATCTCTCCATCAGGACCCTTTACAATGAGGGAAATCTCTCCATCAGAACCCTTTACAGTGAGAGAAATCTCTCCATCGGGACCCTTTACAGTGAGAGAAATCTCACCATCAGGACCCTTAACAGTGAGGGAAATCTCTCCATTGGGACCCTTTACAGTGAGGAAAATCTCTCCATTGGGACCCTTTACAGTGAGGAAAACCTCTCTTCAGGGACCCTTTATAGTGAGAGAAATCTCTCCTTTGGTACCCCTTTACAGTGAGGGAAATCCCTCCATTGGGACCCTTTACAGTGAGGGAAATCTGTCCATTGGGACCCTTTACAGTGAGGGAAATCTGTCCATTGCGACCCCTTTACAGTGAGGGAAATCTCTCCATCAGGACCCTTCAGAGTGAACAAAATCTCTCCTTTGGGACCCCTTTACAGTGAGAGAAATCACTCCATCAGGACCCTTTACAGTGAGGGAAATCTCTCCATTGGGACCCTTTACAGTGAGGGAAATCTGTCCATTAGAGTCCTTTACAGTGAGGGAAATCCCTCCATTGGGACCCTTTACAGTCAGGGAAATCCCTCCATTGGGACCCTATACAGTCAGGGAAATCTGTCCATTGGGACCCCTTTACAGTGAGGGAAATCTCTTCATCAGGGCCCTTTACAGTGAGGGAAATCTCTCCATCAGGACCCTTTACAGTGAACAAAATCTCTCCTTTGGGACCCCTTTACTGTGAGGGAAATCTCTCCATTGGGGCCTTTTTCAGTGAGGGAGATCTCTCCATCAGGACCCTTGACAGTGTGAGAAATCTCTCCATTGGGACCCTTTACAGTGAGGGAAATCTCTCCATCAGGACCTTTTACAGTGAGAGAAATCTCTCCATTGGGACCCTTTACAGTGAGGGAAATCTCTCCATCAGGACCTTTTACAGTGAGAGAAATTTCTCCATTGGGATCCTTTACAATGAGTGAACCCTCTCCATTGGGACCCTTTACAGTGAGAGAAATCTCTCCATCGGGACCCTTTACAGTGAGAGAAATCTCTCCATTGGGACCCTTCACAGTGAGAGAAATCTCTCCATTGGGACCCTTTACAGTGAGGGAAATCTCTCCATTGTGACCCTTTACAGTGAGGGAAATCTCTCCATCAGGACCATTTACAATGAGGGAAATCTCTCCATCAGAATCCTTTACAGTGAGAGAAATCTCTCCATCGGGACCCGTTACAGTGAGAGAAATCTCTCCATTGGGACCCTTTACAGTGAGGGAAATCTGTCCATTGGGACCCTTTACAGTGAGAGAAATCTCTCCATTGGGACCCTTTACAGTGAGGGAAATCTCTCCATTGTGACCCTTTACAGTGAGGGAAATCTCTCGATCAGAACCCTTTACAGTGAGGGAAATCTCTCCATTGGGACCCTTAAAGTGAGAGAAATCTCTCCATCAGAACCCTTTACAGTGAGAGAAATCTCCCCATTGGGCCCCTTTACAGTGAGGGAAATCTCTCCATTGGGACCCTTTACAGTGAGAGAAATCTCTCCATTGGGACCCTTTACTGTGAGGGAAATCTCTCCATCAGAACCCTTTACAGTGAGGGAAATCTCTCCATCGGGACCCTTCACAGTGAGAGAACTCTCTCCATCAGGACCCTTTACAGTGAGGGAAATCTCTCCATCAGGACCATTTACAGTGAGAGAAATCTCTCCATTAGAACCCTTTCCAGTGAGGGAAATCTCTCCATTGGGGCCCTTACAGTGAGGGAAATCTCTCCATTGGGACCCTTACAGTGTGGGAAATCTCTCCATTGGGACCCCTTTACAGTGAGAGAAATCTCTCCATTGCGACCCTTACAGTGTGGGAAATCTCTCCATTGGGACCCCTTTACAGTGAGAGAAATCTCTCCATTGGGACCCTTACAGTGAGGGAAATCTATCCATCGGGACCCTTACAGGAGGGAAATCTATCCATCGGGACCCTTACAGTGAGGGAAATCTCTCCATTGGGAACCTTTACAGTGAGAGAAATCTCTCCATTGGGACACTTTATAGTGAGAGGAATCTCTCCATTGGGACCCTTTACAGTGAGGGAAATCTCTCCATCAGGACCTTTTACAGTGAGAGAAATTTCTCCATTGGGATCCTTTACAATGAGTGAAATCTCTCCATTGGGACGCTTTACAGTGAGGGAAATCTCTCCATTGGGACCCTTTACAATGAGGGAAATCTCTCCATTGGGACCCTTTACAGTGAGGGAAATCTCTCCATTGGGACCCTTTACAGTGAGAGAAATCTCTCCATTGGGATCCTTTACAGTGAGAGAAATCTCTCCATTGGGACCCTTACAGTGAGGGAAATCTCTCCATTGGGACCCTTTACAGTGAGGGAAATCTCTCCATTGGGACCCTTTACAGTGAGGGAAATCTCTCCATCAGGACCCTTTACAATGAGGGAAATCTCTCCATCAGAACCCTTTACAGTGAGAGAAATCTCTCCATCGGGACCCTTTACAGTGAGGGAAATCTCTCCATTGTGACCCTTTACAGTGAGGGAAATCTCTCCATCAGAACCCTTTACAGTGAGAGAAATCTCTCCATCAGAACCCTTTACAGTGAGAGAAATCTCTCCATCAGGACCCTTTACAATGAGGGAAATCTCTCCATCAGGACCCTTTACAGTGAGAGAAATCTCTCCATTGGGACCCTTCACAGTGAGAGAAATCTTTCCATTGGGACCTTTTAGAGTGAGGGAAATCTCTCCATCAGGACCCTTTACAGTGAGGGAAATCTCTCCATCGGGACCCTTTACAGTGAGAGAAATCTCACCATCAGGACCCTGAACAGTGAGGGAAATCTCTCCATTGGGACCCTTTACAGTGAGGAAAACCTCTCTTCAGGGACCCTTTACAGTGAGTGAAATCTCTCCTTTGGTTCCCCTTTACAGTGAGGGAAATCCCTCCATTGGGACCCTTTACAGTGAGGGAAATCTGTCCATTGGGACCCTTTACAGTGAGGGAAATCTGTCCATTGCGACCCCTTTACAGTGAGAGAAATCTCTCCATTGGGACCCTTTACAGTGAGGGAAATCTCTCCATCAGGACCCTTTACAGTGAGGGAAATCTCTCCATCAGGACCCTTTACAATGAGGGAAATCTCTCCATCAGAACCCTTTACAGTGAGAGAAATCTCTCCATCGGGACCCTTTACAGTGAGAGAAATCTCACCATCAGGACCCTTAACAGTGAGGGAAATCTCTCCATTGGGACCCTTTACAGTGAGGAAAACCTCTCTTCAGGGACCCTTTACAGTGAGAGAAATCTCTCCTTTGGTACCCCTTTACAGTGAGGGAAATCCCTCCATTGGGACCCTTTACAGTGAGGGAAATCTGTCCATTGGGACCCTTTACAGTGAGGGAAATCTGTCCATTGCGACCCCTTTACAGTGAGGGAAATCTCTCCATCAGGACCCTTCAGAGTGAACAAAATCTCTCCTTTGGGACCCCTTTACAGTGAGAGAAATCACTCCATCAGGACCCTTTACAGTGAGGGAAATCTCTCCATTGGGACCCTTTACAGTGAGGGAAATCTGCCCATTAGAGTCCTTTACAGTGAGGGAAATCCCTCCATTGGGACCCTTTACAGTCAGGGAAATCCCTCCATTGGGACCCTATACAGTCAGGGAAATCTGTCCATTGGGACCCCTTTACAGTGAGGGAAATCTCTTCATCAGGGCCCTTTACAGTGAGGGAAATCTCTCCATCAGGACCCTTTACAGTGAACAAAATCTCTCCTTTGGGACCCCTTTACTGTGAGGGAAATCTCTCCATTGGGGCCTTTTTCAGTGAGGGAGATCTCTCCATCAGGACCCTTGACAGTGTGAGAAATCTCTCCATTGGGACCCTTTACAGTGAGGGAAATCTCTCCATCAGGACCTTTTACAGTGAGAGAAATCTCTCCATTGGGACCCTTTACAGTGAGGGAAATCTCTCCATCAGGACCTTTTACAGTGAGAGAAATTTCTCCATTGGGATCCTTTACAATGAGTGAAACCTCTCCATTGGGACCCTTTACAGTGAGAGAAATCTCTCCATCGGGACCCTTTACAGTGAGAGAAATCTCTCCATTGGGACCCTTCACAGTGAGAGAAATCTCTCCATTGGGACCCTTTACAGTGAGGGAAATCTCTCCATTGTGACCCTTTACAGTGAGGGAAATCTCTCCATCAGGACCATTTACAATGAGGGAAATCTCTCCATCAGAATCCTTTACAGTGAGAGAAATCTCTCCATCGGGACCCGTTACAGTGAGAGAAATCTCTCCATTGGGACCCTTTACAGTGAGGGAAATCTGTCCATTGGGACCCTTTACAGTGAGAGAAATCTCTCCATTGGGACCCTTTACAGTGAGGGAAATCTCTCCATTGTGACCCTTTACAGTGAGGGAAATCTCTCGATCAGAACCCTTTACAGTGAGGGAAATCTCTCCATTGGGACCCTTACAGTGAGAGAAATCTCTCCATCAGAACCCTTTACAGTGAGAGAAATCTCCCCATTGGGCCCCTTTACAGTGAGGGAAATCTCTCCATTGGGACCCTTTACAGTGAGAGAAATCTCTCCATTGGGACCCTTTACTGTGAGGGAAATCTCTCCATCAGAACCCTTTACAGTGAGGGAAATCTCTCCATCGGGACCCTTCACAGTGAGAGAACTCTCTCCATCAGGACCCTTTACAGTGAGGGAAATCTCTCCATCAGGACCATTTACAGTGAGAGAAATCTCTCCATTAGAACCCTTTCCAGTGAGGGAAATCTCTCCATTGGGACCCTTACAGTGAGGGAAATCTCTCCATTGGGACCCTTACAGTGTGGGAAATCTCTCCATTGGGACCCCTTTACAGTGAGAGAAATCTCTCCATTGCGACCCTTACAGTGTGGGAAATCTCTCCATTGGGACCCCTTTACAGTGAGAGAAATCTCTCCATTGGGACCCTTACAGTGAGGGAAATCTATCCATCGGGACCCTTACAGGAGGGAAATCTATCCATCGGGACCCTTACAGTGAGGGAAATCTCTCCATTGGGAACCTTTTCAGTGAGAGAAATCTCTCCATTGGGACACTTTATAGTGAGAGGAATCTCTCCATTGGGACCCTTTACAGTTCGGGAAATCTCTCCATCAGGACCTTTTACAGTGAGAGAAATTTCTCCATTGGGATCCTTTACAATGAGTGAAATCTCTCCATTGGGACGCTTTACAGTGAGGGAAATCTCTCCATTGGGACCCTTTACAATGAGGGAAATCTCTCCATTGGGACCCTTTACAGTGAGGGAAATCTCTCCATTGGGACCCTTTACAGTGAGAGAAATCTCTCCATTGGGATCCTTTACAGTGAGAGAAATCTCTCCATTGGGACCCTTACAGTGAGGGAAATCTCTCCATTGGGACCCTTTACAGTGAGGGACATCTCTCCATTGGGACCCTTTACAGTGAGGGAAATCTCTCCATCAGGACCCTTTACAATGAGGGAAATCTCTCCATCAGAACCCTTTACAGTGAGAGAAATCTCTCCATCGGGACCCTTTACAGTGAGGGAAATCTCTCCATTGTGACCCTTTACAGTGAGGGAAATCTCTCCATCAGAACCCTTTACAGTGAGAGAAATCTCTCCATCAGAACCCTTTACAGTGAGAGAAATCTCTCCATCAGGACCCTTTACAATGAGGGAAATCTCTCCATCAGGACCCTTTACAGTGAGGGAAATCTCTCCATTGGGACCCTTTACAGTGAGGGAAATCTCTCCATCGGGACCCTTTACAGTGAGGGAAATCTCTCCATTGTGACCCTTTACAGTGAGGGAAATCTCTCCATCAGAACCCTTTACAGTGAGAGAAATCTCTCCATCAGAACCCTTTACAGTGAGAGAAATCTCTCCATTGGGACCCTTCACAGTGAGAGAAATCTCTCCATCAGGACCCTTTACAATGAGGGAAATCTCTCCAACAGAACCCTTTACAGTGAGAGAAATCTCTCCATCGGGACCCTTTACAGTGAGGGAAATCTCTCCATTGTGACCCTTTACAGTGAGAGAAATCTCCCCATTGGGTCCCTTTACAGTGAGGGAAATCTCTCCATTGGGACCCTTACAGTGAGAGAAATCTCTCCATCAGAACCCTTTACAGTGAGAGAAATCTCCCCATTGGCCCCTTTACACTGAGGGAAATCTCTCCATCGGGACCCTTCACAGTGAGGGAAATCTCTCCATCAGGACCCTTTACAGTGAGAGAAATCTCTCCATTAGAACCCTTTACAGTGAGGGAAATCTCTCCATTGGGACCCTTACAGTGAGGGAAATCTCTCCATTGGGACCCTTACAGTGTGGGAAATCTCTCCATTGGGACCCCTTTACAGTGAGAGAAATCTCTCCATTGGGACCCTTACAGTGTGGGAAGTCTCTCCATTGGGACCCCTTCACAGTGAGAGAAATCTCTCCATTGGGACCCTTACAGTGAGGGAAATCTCTCCATTGGGACCCTTACAGTGAGGGAAATCTCTCCATTAGAACCCTTTACAGTGAGGGAAATCTCTCCATTGGGACCCTTTTCACTGAGGAAAACCTCACTTTAGGGACCCTTTACAGTGAGGAAAATCTCTCCATTGGGACCCTTTACAGTGAGGGAAATCTCTCCATTTGGGCCCTTTACAGTGAGGGAAATCTCTCCATTGGGGCCCTTTACAGTGAGGGAAATCTCTCCATTGGGGCCCTTTACAGTGAGGGAAATCTCTCCATTGGGGCCCTTTACAGTGAGGGAAATCTCTCCATTGGGGCCCTTTACAGTGAGGGAAATCTCTCCATTGGGGCCCTTTACAGTGAGGGAAATCTCTCCATCAGGACCCTTTACAGTGAGGGAAATCTCTCCATCTGGACCCTTTACAGTGAGGGAAATCTCTCCATTGGGGCCCTTTACAGTGAGGGAAATCTCTCCATTGGGGCCCTTTACAGTGAGGGAAATCTCTCCATTGGGGCCCTTTACAGTGAGGGAAATCTCTCCATCAGGACCTTTTACAGTTAGGGAAATCTCTCCATTGGAACCCTTTCTAGTGAGGCAAACCTCTCTTCAGGGACCCTTTACAGTGAGGGAAATCCCTCCATTGGGCCCCTTTACAGTGAGCGAAATCAGTCAATTGGGACCCTTTACAGTGAGGGGAATCTGTCCATTGGGACCCCTTTACAGTGAGAGAAATCTCTCCATCAGGACCCTTTACAGTGAGGGAAATCTCTCCATCAGGACCCTTTACAGTGAGAGAAATCACTCCATCAGGACCCTTTACAGTCAGATAAATCTCTCCATTGGGACCCTTTACAGTGAGGAAAATCTCTCCATTGGGACCCTTTACAGTGAGGGAAATATCCCCAATGATACCCTTTACAGTGAGGGAAATCTCTCCATTGGGACTCTTTACAGTGAGGGAAATCTCTCCATTGGGACTCTTTACAGTGAGCGAAATCTCTCCACTGGGACCATTTACAGTGAGTGAAATATCCCCAATGATACCCTTTACAGTGAGGGAAATCTCTCCATTGGGACCCTTTACAGTGAGGGAAATCTCTCCATTGGGACCCTTTACAGTGAGGAAAACCTCTCTTTAGGGACCCTTTACAGTGAGGGAAATCTCTCCTTTTGGATCCCTTTACAGTGAGGGAAATCTCTCCATCAGGACCCTTTACAGTGAGGGAAATCTCTCCATTGGGACCCTTTACAGTGAGGAAAACCTCTCTTTAGGGACCCTTTACAGTGAGGGAAATCTCTCCATCAGGACCCTTTACAGTGAGGGAAATCTCTCCATTGAGAACTGTTACAGTGAGAGAAATCTCTCCATCGGGACCCTTTACAGTGAGGGAAATCTCTCCATTGGGACTCTTTACAGTGAGGGAAATCTCTCCATTGGGACCCTTTGCAGTGAGGGAAATCTCTCCATCAGGACCCTTTACAGTGAGGGAAATCTCTCCATCTGGACTCTTTACAGTGAGGGAAATCTCTCCATCGGGACTCTTTACAGTGAGAGAAATCTCTCCATCGGGACCCTTTACAGTGAGGGAAATCTCTCCATTGGGACCCTTTGCAGTGAGGGAAATCTCTCCATCAGGACCCTTTACAGTGAGGGAAATCTCTCCATCAGGACCCTTTACAGTGAGGGAAATCTCTCCATCGGGACTCTTTACAGTGAGAGAAATCTCTCCATTGAGACCCTTTACAGTGAGGGTAATCTCTCCATTGGGACCCTTTACAGTGAGGGAAATCTCTCCATTGGGACCCTTTACAGTGAGGGAAACCTCTCCAACAGGACCCTTTACAGTGAGGGAAATCTCTCCATTGGGACCCTTTACAGTGAGCGAAATCTCTCCATTGGGACCCTTTACATTGAGGGAAATCTGTCCATTAGAGTCCTTTACAGTGAGCGAAGTCTCTCCATTGGGACCCTTAGAGTGAGGGAAATCTCTCCATTGGGACCCTTACAGTGAGGGAAATCTCTCCATCAGGACCCTTAACAGTGAGGGAAATCTCGCCATTGGGACCCTTTACAGTGAGGGAAATCTCTCCATCAGGACCCTTTACAGTGAGGGAAATCTCTCCATCAGAACCCTTTACAGTGAGGAAAATCTCTCCATTTTGACCCTTTACAATGAGGGAAATCTCTCCATCAGAACCCTTTACAGTGAGAGAAATCTCTCCATTAGAACCCTTTACAGTGAGGGAAATCTCTCCATTGGGACCCTTACAGTGAGGGAAATCTCTCCATTGGGAAGCTTACAGTGAGAGAAATCTCTCCATTAGAACCCTTTACAGTGAGAGAAATCTCTCCATTGGGACCCTTTACAGTGAGGAAAACCTCTCTTTAGGGAGCCTTTACAGTGAGGGAAATCTCTCCTTTGGGACCCCTTTACTGTGAGGGAAATCTCTCCATTGGGACCCTTTACAGTGAGAGAAATCTCCCCATTGGGGCCCTTATAGTGAGGGAAATCTCTGCATCAGGACCCTTAACAGTGAGGGAAATCTCTCCATTGGGGCCCTTTACAGTGAGGGAAATCTCTGCATCAGGAACCTTAACAGTGAGGGAAATCTCTCCATTGGGGCCCTTTACAGTGAGGGAAATATCTCCATTGGGACCCTTTACAGTGAGGGAAATCTCTCCATTGGGACCCTTTACAGTGAGGGAAATCTCTCCATTGGGACCCTTACAGTGAGAGAAATCTCTCCATTGGGACCCTTACAGTGAGGGAAATCTCTGCATCAGGACCCTTTACAGTGAGGGAAATCTCTCCATTGGGACCCTTTACAGTGAGCGAAATCTCTCCATTGGGACCCTTTACAGTGAGGGAAATGTCTCCATTGGGACCCTTTACAGTGAGGGAAATCTCTCCATTGGGACCCTTTACAGTGAGGGAAATCTCTCCATTGGGACCCTTTGCAGTGAGGCAAACCTCTCCATTGGGACCCTTTACAGTGAGAGAACTCTCTCCATCAGGACCCTTTACAGTGAGGGAAATCTCTCCATCAGAACTCTTTACAGTGAGGGAAATCTCTCCATTGGGACCCTTTACAGTGAGAGAAATCTCTCCATTGGGACCCTTCACAGTGAGAGAAGTCTCTCCATTGGGACCCTTTACAGTGAGGTTAATTTCTCCATCAGGACTCTTTCCAGTGCGGGAAATCTCTCCATTGGGACCCTTTACAGTGAGGTGAATCTCTCCATTAGAATCCTTTACAGTGAGCGAAATCTCTCCATTGGGACCCTTACAGTGAGGGAAATCTCTCCATTGGGACCCTTACAGTGAGGGAAATCTCTCCATTAGAACCCTTTACAGTGAGAGAAATCTCTCCATTAGAACCCTTTACAGTGAGGGAAATCTCTCCATTGGGACCCTTACAGTGAGGGAAATCTCTCCATTGGGAACCTTACAGTGAGAGAAATCTCTCCATTAGAACCCTTTACAGTGAGAGAAATCTCTCCATAGGGACCCTTTACAGTGAGGAAAACCACTCTTTAGGGACCCTTTACAGTGGGGGAAATCTCTCCTTTCGGACCCCTTTACTGTGAGGGAAATCTCTCCATTGGGACCCTTTACAGTGAGGGAAATCTCTCCATTAGAATCCTTTACAGTGAGCGAAATCTCTGTATCAGAACCCTTTACAGTGAGCAAATCTCTCCATTGGGACCCTTACAGTGAGGGAAATCTCTGCATCAGGACCCTCAACAGTGAGGGAATTCTCTCCATTGGGGCCCTTTACAGTGAGGGAATTCTCTCCATTGGGACCCTTTACAGTGAGGGAAATCTCTCCATTGGGACCCTATACAGTGAGGGAAATCTCTCCATTGGGACCCTTTGCAGTGAGGCAAACCTGTCCATTGGGACCCTTTACAGTGAGAGAAATCTCTCCATCAGGTCCCTTTACAGTGAGGGAAATCTCTCCATTGAGACCCTTTACAGTGAGGGAAATCTCTCCATTGGGACCCTTCACAGTGAGAGAACTCTCTCCATCAGGGCCATTTACAGTGAGGGAAATCTCTCCATCAGAACCCTTTATAGTGAGGGAAATCTCTCCATTGTGACCCTTTACAGTGAGAGAAATCTCTCCATTGGGACCCTTCACAGAGAGAAGTCTCTCCATTGGGACCCTTTACAGTGAGGGAAATTTCTCCATCAGGACTCTTTACAGTGAGGGAAATCTCTCCATTGGGACCCTTTACAGTGAGGGAAATGTCACCATTGGGACCCTTACAGTGAGGGAAATCTCTCCATCCGGACGCTTAACAGTGAGGGAAATCTCTCCATTAGAATCCTTTACAGTGAGCGAAATCTCTCCATTGGGACCCTTACAGTGAGGGAAATATCTCCATTGGGACCCTTACAGTGAGGGAAATCTCTCCATTAGGACCCTTAACAGTGAGGGAAATCTCTCCATTGGGACCCTTTACAGTGAGGGAAATCTCTCCATCAGGACCCTTTACAGTGAGGGAAATCTCTCCATTGGGACCCTTTCCAGTGAGGCAAACCTCTCTTCAGGGACCCTTTACAGTGAGGGAAATCTCTCCATTGGGACCCTTTACAATGAGAGCAATCTCTCCATCAGGACCCTTTACAGTGAGGGAAATCTCTCCATTGGGACCCTTTACAGTGAGAGAAATCTCTCCATCAGGACCCTTTACAGTGAGGGAAATCTCTCCATCAGGACCCATTACAGTGAGGAAAATCTCTCCATTGTGACCCTTTACAGTGAGGGAAAGCTCTCCATCAGAACCCTTTACAGTGAGAGAAATCTCTCCATTAGAACCCTTTACAGTGAGAGAAATCTCTCCATTTGAACCCTTTACAGTGAGGGAAATCTCTCCATTGGGACCCTTACAGTGAGGGAAATCTCTCTATTGGGAACGTTACAGTGAGAGAAATCTCTCCAATAGAACCTTTACAGTGAGAGAAATCTCTCCATTGCGACCCTTACAGTGAGGGAAATCTCTTCATTGGGAACCTTACAGTGAGGGAAATATCTCCATTAGAACACTTTACAGTGAGGGAAATCTCTCCATTGGGACCCTTACAGTGAGGGAAATCTCTTCATTGGGAACCTTACAGTGAGGGAAATCTCTCCATTAGAACCCTTTACAGTGAGAGAAATCTCTCCATTGGGACCCTTGCAGTGAGGGAAATCTCACCATCGCGACCCTTAGAGTGAGGGAAATCTCACCATCAGGACCCTTAACAGTGAGGGAAATCTCTCCATTGGGACCCTTTACAGTGAGGAAAACCTCTCTTTCGGGACACTTTACAGTGAGGGAAATCTCTCCTTTGAGACCCCTTTACAGTGAGGGAAATCCCTCCTTTGGGACCCTTTACAGTGAGGGAAATCTGTCCATTGGGACCCTTTACAGTGAGGGAAATCTGTCCATTGCGACCCCTTTACAGTGAGGGAAATCTCTCCATCAGGACCCTTCACAGTGAACAAAATCTCTCCTTTGGGACCCCTTTACAGTGAGAGAAATCACTCCATCAGGACCCTTTACAGTGAGGGAAATCTCTCCATTGGGACCCTTTACAGTGAGGGAAATCTCTCCATTGGGCCCCTTTACAGTGAGGGAAATCTCTCCATTGGGACCCTTCACAGTGAGAGAAATCACTCCATCAGGACCCTTTACAGTGAGGGAAATCTCTCCATTGGGACCCTTTACAGTGAGGGAAATCTCTCCATTGGGACCCTTTACAGTGAGCGAAATCTGTCGATTGGGGCCCTTTACAGTGAGCGAAATCTCTCCATTGGGACCCTTTACAGTGAGGGAAATCTGTCCATTAGAGTCCTTTACAGTGAGCGAAGTCTCTCCATTGGGACCCTTAGAGTGAGGGAAATCTCTCCATTGGGACCCTTACAGTGAGGGAAATCTCTCCATCAGTACCCTTAACAGTGAGGGAAATCTCGCCATTGGGACCCTTTACAGTGAGGGAAATCTCTCCATCAGGACCCTTCACAGTGAGGGAAATCTCTCCATCAGAACCCTTTACAGTGAGGAAAATCTCTCCATTTTGACCCTTTACAATGAGGGAAATCTCTCCATCAGAACCCTTTCCAGTGAGAGTAATCTCTCCATTAGAACCCTTTACAGTGAGGGAAATCTTTCCATTGGGACCCTTTACAGTGAGGGAAATCTCTCCATTAGAACCCTTTACAGTGAGGAAAATCTCTCCATTGTGACCCTTTACAGTGAGGGAAATCTCTCCATCAGAACCCTTTACAGTGAGAGAAATCTCTCCATTAGAAAGCTTTACAGTGAGAGAAATCTCTCCATTAGAACCCTTTACAGTGAGGGAAATCTCTCCATTGGGACCCTTACAGTGAGGGAAATCGCTCCATTGGGAACCTTACAGTGAGAGAAATCTCTCCATTAGAACCCTTTACAGTGAGAGAAATCTCTCCATTGGGAACCTTTACAGTGAGGAAAACCTCTCTTTAGGGAGCCTTTACAGTGAGGGAAATCTCTCCTTTGGGACCCCTTTACTGTGAGGGAAATCTCTCCATTGGGACCCTTTACAGTGAGAGAAATCTCCCCATTGGGGCCCTTACAGTGAGGGAAATCTCTGCATCAGGACCCTTAACAGTGAGGGAAATCTCTCCATTGGGGCCCTTTACAGTGAGGGAAATATCTCCATTGGAACCCTTTACAGTGAGGGAAATCTCTCCATTGGGACCCTTTACAGTGAGGGAAATCTCTCCATTGGGATCCTTACAGTGAGGGAAATCTCTCCATTGGGACCCTTACAGTGAGGGAAATCTCTGCATCAGGACCCTTAACAGTGAGGGAAATCTCTCCATTGGGACCCTTTACAGTGAGCGAAATCTCTCCATTGGGACCCTTTACAGTGAGGGAAATGTCTCCATTGGGACCCTTTACAGTGAGGGAAATCTCTCCATTGGGACCCTTTACAGTGAGGGAAATCTCTCCATTGGGACCCTTTGCAGTGAGGCAAACCTCTCCATTGGGACCCTTTACAGTGAGAGAATTCTCTCCATCAGGACCCTTTACAGTGAGGGAAATCTCTCCATTGAGACCCTTTACAGTGAGGGAAATCTCTCCATTGGGACCCTTCAGAGTGAGAGAACTCTCTCCATCTGGACACTTTACAGTGAGGGAAATCTCTCCATCAGAACTCTTTATAGTGAGGGAAATCTCTCCATTGGGACCCTTTACAGTGAGAGAAATCTCTCCATTGGGACCCTTCACAGTGAGAGAAGTCTCTCCATTGGGACCCTTTACAGTGAGGGAAATTTCTCCATCAGGACTCTTTTCAGTGCGGGAAATCACTCCATTGGGACCCTTTACAGTGAGGGAAATCTCTCCATTAGAATCCTTTACAGTGAGCGAAATCTCTCCATTGGGACCCTTACAGTGAGGGAAATCTCTCCATTGGGACCCTTACAGTGAGGGAAATCTCTCCATTAGAACCCTTTACAGTGAGAGAAATCTCTCCATTAGAACCCTTTACAGTGAGGGAAATCTCTCCATTGGGACCCTTACAGTGAGGGAAATCTCTCCATTGGGAACCTTACAGTGAGAGAAATCTCTCCATTAGAACCCTTTACAGTGAGAGAAATCTCTCCATAGGGACCCTTTACAGTGAGGAAAACCACTCTTTAGGGACCCTTTACAGTGGGGGAAATCTCTCCTTTCGGACCCCTTTACTGTGAGGGAAATCTCTCCATTGGGACCCTTTACAGTGAGGGAAATCTCTCCATTAGAATCCTTTACAGTGAGCGAAATCTCTGTATCAGAACCCTTTACAGTGAGCAAATCTCTCCATTGGGACCCTTACAGTGAGGGAAATCTTTCCATTGGCACCCTTTACATTGAGGGAAATCTGTCCATTAGAGTCCTTTACAGTGAGCGAAGTCTCTCCATTGGGACCCTTAGAGTGAGGGAAATCTCTCCATTGGGACCCTTACAGTGAGGGAAATCTCTCCATCAGGACCCTTAACAGTGAGGGAAATCTCGCCATTGGGACCCTTTACAGTGAGGGAAATCTCTCCATCAGGACCCTTTACAGTGAGGGAAATCTCTCCATCAGAACCCTTTACAGTGAGGAAAGTCTCTCCATTTTGACCCTTTACAATGAGGGAAATCTCTCCATCAGAACCCTTTACAGTGAGAGAAATCTCTCCATTAGAACCCTTTACAGTGAGAGAAATCTCTCCATCAGGACCCTTTACAGTGAGGGAAATCTCTCCATCAGGACCCATTACAGTGAGGAAAATCTCTCCATTGTGACCCTTTACAGTGAGGGAAAGCTCTCCATCAGAACCCTTTACAGTGAGAGAAATCTCTCCATTAGAACCCTTTACAGTGAGAGAAATCTCTCCATTTGAACCCTTTACAGTGAGGGAAATCTCTCCATTGGGACCCTTACAGTGAGGGAAATCTCTCCATTGGGAACCTTACAGTGAGAGAAATCTCTCCAATAGAACCTTTACAGTGAGAGAAATCTCTCCATTGGGACCCTTACAGTGAGGGAAATCTCTTCATTGGGAACCTTACAGTGAGGGAAATATCTCCATTAGAACACTTTACAGTGAGGGAAATCTCTCCATTGGGACCCTTACAGTGAGGGAAATCTCTTCATTGGGAACCTTACAGTGAGGGAAATCTCTCCATTAGAACCCTTTACAGTGAGAGAAATCTCTCCAATGGGACCCTTGCAGTGAGGGAAATCTCACCATCGCGACCCTTAGAGTGAGGGAAATCTCACCATCAGGAACCTTAACAGTGAGGGAAATCTCTCCATTGGGACCCTTTACAGTGAGGAAAACCTCTCTTTCGGGACACTTTACAGTGAGGGAAATCTCTCCTTTGAGACCCCTTTACAGTGAGGGAAATCCCTCCTTTGGGACCCTTTACAGTGAGGGAAATCTGTCCATTGGGACCCTTTACAGTGAGGGAAATCTGTCCATTGCGACCCCTTTACAGTGAGGGAAATCTCTCCATCAGGACCCTTCACAGTGAACAAAATCTCTCCTTTGGGACCCCTTTACAGTGAGAGAAATCACTCCATCAGGACCCTTTACAGTGAGGGAAATCTCTCCATTGGGACCCTTTACAGTGAGGGAAATCTCTCCATTGGGCCCCTTTACAGTGAGGGAAATCTCTCCATTGGGACCCTTCACAGTGAGAGAAATCACTCCATCAGGACCCTTTACAGTGAGGGAAATCTCTCCATTGGGACCCTTTACAGTGAGGGAAATCTCTCCATTGGGACCCTTTACAGTGAGCGAAATCTGTCGATTGGGGCCCTTTACAGTGAGCGAAATCTCTCCATTGGGACCCTTTACAGTGAGGGAAATCTGTCCATTAGAGTCCTTTACAGTGAGCGAAGTCTCTCCATTGGGACCCTTAGAGTGAGGGAAATCTCTCCATTGGGACCCTTACAGTGAGGGAAATCTCTCCATCAGTACCCTTAACAGTGAGGGAAATCTCGCCATTGGGACCCTTTACAGTGAGGGAAATCTCTCCATCAGGACCCTTCACAGTGAGGGAAATCTCTCCATCAGAACCCTTTACAGTGAGGAAAATCTCTCCATTTTGACCCTTTACAATGAGGGAAATCTCTCCATCAGAACCCTTTCCAGTGAGAGTAATCTCTCCATTAGAACCCTTTACAGTGAGGGAAATCTTTCCATTGGGACCCTTTACAGTGAGGGAAATCTCTCCATTGGGATCCTTACAGTGAGGGAAATCTCTTCATTGGGAACCTTACAGTGAGGGAAATCTCTCCATTAGAACCCTTTACAGTGAGAGAAATCTCTCCAATGGGACCCTTGCAGTGAGGGAAATCTCACCATCGCGACCCTTAGAGTGAGGGAAATCTCACCATCAGGAACCTTTACAGTGAGGGAAATCTCTCCATTAGAACCCTTTACAGTGAGGAAAATCTCTCCATTGTGACCCTTTACAGTGAGGGAAATCTCTCCATCAGAACCCTTTACAGTGAGAGAAATCTCTCCATTAGAAAGCTTTACAGTGAGAGAAATCTCTCCATTAGAACCCTTTACAGTGAGGGAAATCTCTCCATTGGGACCCTTACAGTGAGGGAAATCGCTCCATTGGGAACCTTACAGTGAGAGAAATCTCTCCATTAGAACCCTTTACAGTGAGAGAAATCTCTCCATTGGGACCCTTTACAGTGAGGAAAACCTCTCTTTAGGGAGCCTTTACAGTGAGGGAAATCTCTCCTTTGGGACCCCTTTACTGTGAGGGAAATCTCTCCATTGGGACCCTTTACAGTGAGAGAAATCTCCCCATTGGGGCCCTTACAGTGAGGGAAATCTCTGCATCAGGACCCTTAACAGTGAGGGAAATCTCTCCATTGGGGCCCTTTACAGTGAGGGAAATATCTCCATTGGAACCCTTTACAGTGAGGGAAATCTCTCCATTGGGACCCTTTACAGTGAGGGAAATCTCTCCATTGGGATCCTTACAGTGAGGGAAATCTGTCCATTGGGACCCTTACAGTGAGGGAAATCTCTGCATCAGGACCCTTAACAGTGAGGGAAATCTCTCCATTGGGACCCTTTACAGTGAGCGAAATCTCTCCATTGGGACCCTTTACAGTGAGGGAAATGTCTCCATTGGGACCCTTTACAGTGAGGGAAATCTCTCCATTGGGACCCTTTACAGTGAGGGAAATCTCTCCATTGGGACCCTTTGCAGTGAGGCAAACCTCTCCATTGGGACCCTTTACAGTGAGAGAATTCTCTCCATCAGGACCCTTTACAGTGAGGGAAATCTCTCCATTGAGACCCTTTACAGTGAGGGAAATCTCTCCATTGGGACCCTTCACAGTGAGAGAACTCTCTCCATCTGGACACTTTACAGTGAGGGAAATCTCTCCATCAGAACTCTTTATAGTGAGGGAAATCTCTCCATTGGGACCCTTTACAGTGAGAGAAATCTCTCCATTGGGACCCTTCACAGTGAGAGAAGTCTCTCCATTGGGACCCTTTACAGTGAGGGAAATTTCTCCATCAGGACTCTTTTCAGTGCGGGAAATCACTCCATTGGGACCCTTTACAGTGAGGGAAATCTCTCCATTAGAATCCTTTACAGTGAGCGAAATCTCTCCATTGGGACCCTTACAGTGAGGGAAATCTCTCCATTGGGACCCTTACAGTGAGGGAAATCTCTCCATTAGAACCCTTTACAGTGAGAGAAATCTCTCCATTAGAACCCTTTACAGTGAGGGAAATCTCTCCATTGGGACCCTTACAGTGAGGGAAATCTCTCCATTGGGAACCTTACAGTGAGAGAAATCTCTCCATTAGAACCCTTTACAGTGAGAGAAATCTCTCCATAGGGACCCTTTACAGTGAGGAAAACCACTCTTTAGGGACCCTTTACAGTGGGGGAAATCTCTCCTTTCGGACCCCTTTACTGTGAGGGAAATCTCTCCATTGGGACCCTTTACAGTGAGGGAAATCTCTCCATTAGAATCCTTTACAGTGAGCGAAATCTCTGTATCAGAACCCTTTACAGTGAGCAAATCTCTCCATTGGGACCCTTACAGTGAGGGAAATCTTTCCATTGGCACCCTTTACATTGAGGGAAATCTGTCCATTAGAGTCCTTTACAGTGAGCGAAGTCTCTCCATTGGGACCCTTAGAGTGAGGGAAATCTCTCCATTGGGACCCTTACAGTGAGGGAAATCTCTCCATCAGGACCCTTAACAGTGAGGGAAATCTCGCCATTGGGACCCTTTACAGTGAGGGAAATCTCTCCATCAGGACCCTTTACAGTGAGGGAAATCTCTCCATCAGAACCCTTTACAGTGAGGAAAGTCTCTCCATTTTGACCCTTTACAATGAGGGAAATCTCTCCATCAGAACCCTTTACAGTGAGAGAAATCTCTCCATTAGAACACTTTACAGTGAGGGAAATCTCTCCATTGGGACCCTTACAGTGAGGGAAATCTCTCCATTGGGAAGCTTACAGTGAGAGAAATCTCTCCATTAGAACCCTTTACAGTGAGAGAAATCTCTCCATTGGTACCCTTTACAGTGAGGAAAACCTCTCTTTAGGGAGCCTTTACAGTGAGGGAAATCTCTCCTTTGGGACCCCTTTACTGTGAGGGAAATCTCTCCATTGGGACCTTTTACAGTGAGAGAAATCTCCCCATTGGGGCCCTTACAGTGAGGGAAATCTCTGCATCAGGACCCTTAACAGTGAGGGAAATCTCTCCATTGGGGCCCTTTACAGTGAGGGAAATCTCTGCATCAGGACCCTTAACAGTGAGGGAAATCTCTCCATTGGGGCCCTTTACAGTGAGGGAAATATCTCCATTGGGACCCTTTACAGTGAGGGAAATCTCTCCATTGGGACCCTTTACAGTGAGGGAAATCTCTCCATTGGGACCCTTACAGTGATAGAAATCTCTCCATTGGGACCCTTACAGTGAGGGAAATCTCTGCATCAGGACCCTTTACAGTGAGGGAAATCTCTCCATTGGGACCCTTTACAGTGAGCAAAATCTCTCCATTGGGACCCTTTACAGTGAGGGAAATGTCTCCATTGGGACCCTTTACAGTGAGGGAAATCTCTCCATTGGGACCCTTTACAGTGAGGGAAATCTCTCCATATTGACCCTTTGCAGTGAGGCAAACCTCTCCATTGGGACCCTTTACAGTGAGAGAATTCTCTCCATCAGGACCCTTTACAGTGAGGGAAATCTCTCCATTGGGACCCTTTACAGTGAGGGAAATCTCTCCATTGGGACCCTTTACAGTGAGAGAAATCTCTCCATTGGGAACCTTTACAGTGAGGGAAATCTATCCATCGGGACCCTTACAGTGAGGGAAATCTCTCCATTGGGCCCCTTTACAGTGAGAGAAATCTCTCCATTGGGAACCTTTACAGTGAGGGAAATCTCTCCATCAGAACCCTTTACAGTGAGAGAAATCTCTCCATCGGGACCCTTTACAGTGAGGGAAATCTCTCCATTGTGACCCTTTACAGTGAGGGAAATCTCTCCATCAGAACCCTTTACAGTGAGAGAACTCTCCCCATTGGGTCCCTTTACAGTGAGGGAAATCTCTCCATTGGGACCCTTACAGTGAGAGAAATCTCTCCATCAGGACCCTTTACAGTGAGAGAAATCTCCCCATTGGCCCCTTTACACTGAGGGAAATCTCTCCATCGGGACCCTTCACAGTGAGAGAATTCTCTCCATCAGGACCCTTTACAGTGAGGGAACTCTCTCCATCAGGACCCTTTACAGTGAGAGAAATCTCTCCATTAGAACCCTTTACAGTGAGGGAAATCTCTCCATTGGGACCCTTACAGTGAGGGAAATCTCTTTATTGGGACCCTTACAGTGTGGGAAATCTCTCCATTGGGACCCCTTTACAGTGAGAGAAATCTCTCCATTGGACCCTTACAGTGTGGGAAATCTCTCCATTGGGACCCCTTCACAGTGAGAGAAATCTCTCCATTGGGACCCTAACAGTGAGGGAAATCTATCCATCGGGACCCTTACAGTGAGGGAAATCTCGCCATTAGAACCCTTACAGTGAGGGAAATCTCTCCATTGGGACCCTTACAGTGAGGGAAATCTCTCCATTAGAACCCTTTACAGTGAGGGAAATCTCTCCATTGGGACCCTTTTCACTGAGGAAAACCTCTCTTTAGGGACCCTTTACAGTGAGGGAAATCCCTCCTTTGGGACCCCTTTACAGTGAGGAAAATCTCTCCATTGGGACCCTTTACAGTGAGGGAAATCTCTCCATTGGGGCCCTTTACAGTGAGGGAAATCTCTCCATTGGGGCCCTTTACAGTGAGGGAAATCTCTCCATTGGGGCCCTTTACAGTGAGGGAAATCTCCCCATTGGGGCCCTTTACAGTGAGGGAAATCTCTCCATTGGGGCCCTTTACAGTGAGGGAAATCTCTCCATTGGGGCCCTTTACAGTGAGGGAAATCTCTCCATCAGGACCCTTTACAGTGAGTGAAATCTCTCCATCTGGACCCTTTACAGTGAGGGAAATCTCTCAATTGGGGCCCTTTACAGTGAGGGAAATCTCTCCATTGGGGCCCTTTACAGTGAGGGAAATCTCTCCATTGGGGCCCTTTACAGTGAGGGAAATCTCTCCATCAGGACCCTTTACAGTTAGGGAAATCTCTCCATTGGAACCCTTTCTAGTGAGGCAAACCTCTCTTCAGGGAACCTTTACAGTGAGGGAAATACCTCCATTGGGCCCCTTTACAGTGAGCGAAATCAGTCAATTGGGACCCTTTACAGTGAGGGGAATCTGTCCATTGGGACCCCTTTACAGTGAGAGAAATCTCTCCATCAGGACCCTTTACAGTGAGGGAAATCTCTCCATCAGGACCCTTTACAGTGAGAGAAATCACTCCATCAGGACCCTTTACAGTCAGATAAATCTCTCCATTGGGACCCTTTACAGTGAGGAAAATCTCTCCATTGGGACCCTTTACAGTGAGGGAAATATCCCCAATGATACCCTTTACAGTGAGGGAAATCTCTCCATTGGGACTCTTTACAGTGAGGCAAACCTCTCCATTGGGACCCTTTACAGTGAGAGAAATTTCTCCATCAGGACCCTTTACAGTGAGGGAAATCTCTCCATTGGGACCCTTTACAGTGAGGAAAACCTCTCTTTAGGGACCCTTTACAGTGAGGGAAATCTCTCCTTTTGGACCCCTTTACAGTGAGGGAAATCTCTCCATCAGGACCCTTTACAGTGAGGGAAATCTCTCCATCAGGACCCTTTACAGTGAGGGAAATCTCTCCATCGGGACCCTTTACAGTGAGCGAAATCTCTCCATTGGGACCCTTTACATTGAGGGAAATCTCTCCATCAGGACCCTTTACAGTGAGGGAAATCTCTCCATCAGGACCCTTTACAGTGAGGGAAATCTCTCCATCGGGACTCTTTACAGTGAGAGAAATCTCTCCATTGGGACCCTTTACAGTGAGGGTAATCTCTCCATTGGGACCCTTTACAGTGAGGGAAATCTCTCCATTGGGACCCTTTACAGTGAGGGAAACCTCTCCAACAGTACCCTTTACAGTGAGGGAAATCTCTCCAATGGGACCCTTTACAGTGAGCGAAATCTCTCCATTGGGACCCTTTACATTGAGGGAAATCTGTCCATTAGAGTCCTTTACAGTGAGCGAAGTCTCTCCATTGGGACCCTTAGAGTGAGGGAAATCTCTCCATTGGGACCCTTACAGTGAGGGAAATCTCTCCATCAGGACCCTTAACAGTGAGGGAAATCTCGCCATTGGGACCCTTTACAGTGAGGGAAATCTCTCCATCAGGACCCTTTACAGTGAGGGAAATCTCTCCATCAGAACCCTTTACAGTGAGGAAAATCTCTCCATTTTGACCCTTTACAATGAGGGAAATCTCTCCATCAGAACCCTTTACAGTGAGAGAAATCTCTCCATTAGAACCCTTTACAGTGAGGGAAATCTCTCCATTGGGACCCTTACAGTGAGGGAAATCTCTCCATTGGGAAGCTTACAGTGAGAGAAATCTCTCCATTAGAACCCTTTACAGTGAGAGAAATCTCTCCATTGGGACCCTTTACAGTGAGGAAAACCTCTCTTTAGGGAGCCTTTACAGTGAGGGAAATCTCTCCTTTGGGACCCCTTTACTGTGAGGGAAATCTCTCCATTGGGACCCTTTACAGTGAGAGAAATCTCCCCATTGGGGCCCTTACAGTGAGGGAAATCTCTGCATCAGGACCCTTAACAGTGAGGGAAATCTCTCCATTGGGGCCCTTTACAGTGAGGGAAATCTCTGCATCAGGACCCTTAACAGTGAGGGAAATCTCTCCATTGGGGCCCTTTACAGTGAGGGAAATATCTCCATTGGGACCCTTTACAGTGAGGGAAATCTCTCCATTGGGACCCTTTACAGTGAGGGAAATCTCTCCATTGGGACCCTTACAGTGAGAGAAATCTCTCCATTGGGACCCTTACAGTGAGGGAAATCTCTGCATCAGGACCCTTTACAGTGAGGGAAATCTCTCCATTGGGACCCTTTACAGTGAGCGAAATCTCTCCATTGGGACCCTTTACAGTGAGGGAAATGTCTCCATTGGGACCCTTTACAGTGAGGGAAATCTCTCCATTGGGACCCTTTACAGTGAGGGAAATCTCTCCATTGGGACCCTTTGCAGTGAGGCAAACCTCTCCATTGGGACCCTTTACAGTGAGAGAATTCTCTCCATCAGGACTCTTTCCAGTGCGGGAAATCTCTCCATTGGGACCCTTTACAGTGAGGGAAATCTCTCCATTAGAATCCTTTACAGTGAGCGAAATCTCTCCATTGGGACCCTTACAGTGAGGGAAATCTCTCCATTGGGACCCTTACAGTGAGGGAAATCTCTCCATTAGAACCCTTTACAGTGAGAGAAATCTCTCCATTAGAACCCTTTACAGTGAGGGAAATCTCTCCATTTGGACCCTTACAGTGAGGGAAATCTCTCCATTGGGAACCTTACAGTGAGAGAAATCTCTCCATTAGAACCCTTTACAGTGAGAGAAATCTCTCCATAGGGACCCTTTACAGTGAGGAAAACCACTCTTTAGGGACCCTTTACAGTGGGGGAAATCTCTCCTTTCGGACCCCTTTACTGTGAGGGAAATCTCTCCATTGGGACCCTTTACAGTGAGGGAAATCTCTCCATTAGAATCCTTTACAGTGAGCGAAATCTCTGTATCAGAACCCTTTACAGTGAGCAAATCTCTCCATTGGGACCCTTACAGTGAGGGAAATCTATCGATTGGCACCCTTACAGTGAGGGAAATCTCTGCATCAGGACCCTCAACAGTGAGGGAATTCTCTCCATTGGGGCCCTTTACAGTGAGGGAAATCTCTCCATTGGGACCCTTTACAGTGAGGGAAATCTCTCCATTGGGACCCTTTACAGTGAGGGAAATCTCTCCATTGGGACCCTTTGCAGTGAGGCAAACCTGTCCATTGGGACCCTTTACAGTGAGAGAAATCTCTCCATCAGGACCCTTTACAGTGAGGGAAATCTCTCCATTGGGACCCTTTACAGTGAGGGAAATCTCTCCATTGGGACCCTTCACAGTGAGAGAACTCTCTCCATCAGGACCATTTACAGTGAGGGAAATCTCTCCATCAGAACCCTTTATAGTGAGGGAAATCTCTCCATTGTGACCCTTTGCAGTGAGAGAAATATCTCCATTGGGACCCTTCACAGAGAGAAGTCTCTCCATTGGGACCCTTTACAGTGAGGGAAATTTCTCCATCAGGACTCTTTACAGTGCGGGAAATCTCTCCATTGGGACCCTTTACAGTGAGGGAAATCACTCCATTAGAATCCTTTACAGTGAGCGAAATCTCTCCATTGGGACCCTTACAGTGAGGGAAATGTCACCATTGGGACCCTTACAGTGAGGGAAATCTCTCCATCCGGACACTTAACAGTGAGGGAAATCTCTCCATTAGAATCCTTTACAGTGAGCGAAATCTCTCCATTGGGACCCTTACAGTGAGGGAAATATCTCCATTGGGACCCTTACAGTGAGGGAAATCTCTCCATTAGGACCCTTAACAGTGAGGGAAATCTCTCCATTGGGACCCTTTACAGTGAGGGAAATCTCTCCATCAGGACCCTTTACAGTGAGGGAAATCTCTCCATTGGGACCCTTTCCAGTGAGGCAAACCTCTCTTCAGGGACCCTTTACAGTGAGGGAAATCTCTCCATTGGGACCCTTTACAATGAGAGCAATCTCTCCATCAGGACCCTTTACAGTGAGGGAAATCTCTCCATTGGGACCCCTTACAGTGAGAGAAATCTCTCCATCAGGACCCTTTACAGTGAGGGAAATCTCTCCATCAGGACCCGTTACAGTGAGGAAAATCTCTCCATTGTGACCCTTTAAAGTGAGGGAAAGCTCTCCATCAGAACCCTTTACAGTGAGAGAAATCTCTCCATTAGAACCCTTTACAGTGAGAGAAATCTCTCCATTTGAACCCTTTACAGTGAGGGAAATCTCTCCATTGGGACCCTTACAGTGATGGAAATCTCTCCATTGGGAACCTTACAGTGAGAGAAATCTCTCCAATAGAACCTTTACAGTGAGAGAAATCTCTCCATTGGGACCCTTACAGTGAGGGAAATCTCTTCATTGGGAACCTTACAGTGAGGGAAATATCTCCATTAGAACACTTTACAGTGAGGGAAATCTCTCCATTGGGACCCTTACAGTGAGGGAAATCTCTTCATTGGGAACCTTACAGTGAGGGAAATCTGTCCATTGGGACCCTTTACAGTGAGGGAAATCTGTCCATTGCGACCCCTTTACAGTGAGGGAAATCTCTCCATCAGGACCCTTCACAGTGAACAAAATCTCTCCTTTGGGACCCCTTTACAGTGAGAGAAATCACTCCATCAGGACCCTTTACAGTGAGGGAAATCTCTCCATTGGGACCTTTTACAGTGAGGGAAATCTCTCCATTGGGCCCCTTTACAGTGAGGGAAATCTCTCCATTGGGACCCTTTACAGTGAGAGAAATCACTCCATCAGGACCCTTTACAGTGAGGGAAATCTCTCCATTGGGACCCTTTACAGTGAGGGAAATCTCTCCATTGGGACCCTTTACAGTGAGCGAAATCTGTCCATTGGGGCCCTTTACAGTGAGCGAAATCTCTCCATTGGGACCCTTTACAGTGAGGGAAATCTGTCCATTAGAGTCCTTTACAGTGAGCGAAGTCTCTCCATTGGGACCCTTAGAGTGAGGGAAATCTCTCCATTGGGACCCTTACAGTGAGGGAAATCTCTCCATCAGGACCCTTAACAGTGAGGGAAATCTCGCCATTGGGACCCTTTACAGTGAGGGAAATCTCTCCATCAGGACCCTTCACAGTGAGGGAAATCTCTCCATCAGAACCCTTTACAGTGAGGAAAATCTCTCCATTTTGACCCTTTACAATGAGGGAAATCTCTCCATCAGAACCCTTTACAGTGAGAGTAATCTCTCCATTAGAACCCTTTACAGTGAGGGAAATCTTTCCATTGGGACCCTTTACAGTGAGGGAAATCTCTCCATTAGAACCCTTTACAGTGAGGAAAATCTCTCCATTGTGACCCTTTACAGTGAGGGAAATCTCTCCATCAGAACCCTTTACAGTGAGAGAAATCTCTCCATTAGAAAGCTTTACAGTGAGAGAAATCTCTCCATTAGAACCCTTTACAGTGAGGGAAATCTCTCCATTGGGACCCTTACAGTGAGGGAAATCGCTCCATTGGGAACCTTACAGTGAGAGAAATCTCTCCATTAGAACCCTTTACAGTGAGAGAAATCTCTCCATTGGGACCCTTTACAGTGAGGAAAACCTCTCTTTAGGGAGCCTTTACAGTGAGGGAAATCTCTCCTTTGGGACCCCTTTACTGTGAGGGAAATCTCTCCATTGGGACCCTTTACAGTGAGAGAAATCTCCCCATTGGGGCCCTTACAGTGAGGGAAATCTCTGCATCAGGACCCTTAACAGTGAGGGAAATCTCTCCATTGGGGCCCTTTACAGTGAGGGAAATATCTCCATTGGAACCCTTTACAGTGAGGGAAATCTCTCCATTGGGACCCTTTACAGTGAGGGAAATCTCTCCATTGGGATCCTTACAGTGAGGGAAATCTCTCCATTGGGACCCTTACAGTGAGGGAAATCTCTGCATCAGGACCCTTAACAGTGAGGGAAATCTCTCCATTGGGACCCTTTACAGTGAGCGAAATCTCTCCATTGGGACCCTTTACAGTGAGGGAAATGTCTCCATTGGGACCCTTTACAGTGAGGGAAATCTCTCCATTGGGACCCTTTACAGTGAGGGAAATCTCTCCATTGGGACCCTTTGCAGTGAGGCAAACCTCTCCATTGGGACCCTTTACAGTGAGAGAATTCTCTCCATCAGGACCCTTTACAGTGAGGGAAATCTCTCCATTGAGACCCTTTACAGTGAGGGAAATCTCTCCATTGGGACCCTTCACAGTGAGAGAACTCTCTCCATCTGGACCCTTTACAGTGAGGGAAATCTCTCCATCAGAACTCTTTATAGTGAGGGAAATCTCTCCATTGGGACCCTTTACAGTGAGAGAAATCTCTCCATTGGGACCCTTCACAGTGAGAGAAGTCTCTCCATTGGGACCCTTTACAGTGAGGGAAATTTCTCCATCAGGACTCTTTACAGTGCGGGAAATCACTCCATTGGGACCCTTTACAGTGAGGGAAATCTCTCCATTAGAATCCTTTACAGTGAGCGAAATCTCTCCATTGGGACCCTTACAGTGAGGGAAATCTCTCCATTGGGACCCTTACAGTGAGGGAAATCTCTCCATTAGAACCCTTTACAGTGAGAGAAATCTCTCCATTAGAACCCTTTACAGTGAGGGAAATCTCTCCATTGGGACCCTTACAGTGAGGGAAATCTCTCCATTGGGAACCTTACAGTGAGAGAAATCTCTCCATTAGAACCCTTTACAGTGAGAGAAATCTCTCCATAGGGACCCTTTACAGTGAGGAAAACCACTCTTTAGGGACCCTTTACAGTGGGGGAAATCTCTCCTTTCGGACCCCTTTACTGTGAGGGAAATCTCTCCATTGGGACCCTTTACAGTGAGGGAAATCTCTCCATTAGAATCCTTTACAGTGAGCGAAATCTCTGTATCAGAACCCTTTACAGTGAGCAAATCTCTCCATTGGGACCCTTACAGTGAGGGAAATCTCTCCATTGGGACCCTTTACAGTGAGGGAAATCTCTCCATTGGGACCCTTACAGTGAGGGAAATCTCTCCATCAGGACCCTTAACAGTGAGGG
The DNA here is from genome assembly GCF_047496885.1 of Scyliorhinus torazame. NCBI lineage: Eukaryota > Metazoa > Chordata > Chondrichthyes > Carcharhiniformes > Scyliorhinidae > Scyliorhinus > Scyliorhinus torazame. The sequence goes on along the minus strand of NC_092710.1, from coordinate 350,683,509 downwards.
AAATCTCGCCATTGGGACCCTTTACAGTGAGGGAAATCTCTCCATCAGGACCCTTTACAGTGAGGGAAATCTCTCCATCAGAACCCTTTACAGTGAGGAAAATCTCTCCATTTTGACCCTTTACAATGAGGGAAATCTCTCCATCAGAACCCTTTACAGTGAGAGAAATCTCTCCATTAGAACCCTTTACAGTGAGGGAAATCTCTCCATTGGGACCCTTACAGTGAGGGAAATCTCTCCATTGGGAAGCTTACAGTGAGAGAAATCTCTCCATTAGAACCCTTTACAGTGAGAGAAATCTCTCCATTGGTACCCTTTACAGTGAGGAAAACCTCTCTTTAGGGAGCCTTTACAGTGAGGGAAATCTCTCCTTTGGGACCCCTTTACTGTGAGGGAAATCTCTCCATTGGGACCCTTTACAGTGAGAGAAATCTCCCCAATTGGGCCCTTACAGTGAGGGAAATCTCTACATCAGGACCCTTAACAGTGAGGGAAATCTCTCCATTGGGGCCGTTTACAGTGAGGGAAATCTCTGCATCAGGACCCTTAACAGTGAGGGAAATCTCTCCATCGGGACCCTTTACAGTGAGGGAAATATCTCCATTGGGACCCTTTACAGTGAGGGAAATCTCTCCATTGGGACCCTTTACAGTGAGGGAAATCTCTCCATTGGGACCCTTACAGTGAGAGAAATCTCTCCATTGGGACCCTTACAGTGAGGGAAATCTCTCCATTGGGACCCTTTACAGTGAGGGAAATCTCTCCATTGGGACCCTTTACAGTGAGAGAAATCTCTCCATTGGGACCCTTACAGTGAGGGAAATCTCTGCATCGGGCCCTTTACAGTGAGGGAAATCTCTCCATTGGGACCCTTTACAGTGAGCGAAATCTCTCCATTGGGACCCTTTACAGTGAGGGAAATGTCTCCATTGGGACCCTTTACAGTGAGGGAAATCTCTCCATTGGGACCCTTTACAGTGAGGGAAATCTCTCCATTGGGACCCTTTGCAGTGAGGCAAACCTCTCCATTGGGACCCTTTACAGTGAGAGAATTCTCTCCATCAGGACCCTTTACAGTGAGGGAAATCTCTCCATTGAGACCCTTTACAGTGAGGGAAATCTCTCCATTGGGACCCTTCACAGTGAGAGAACTCTCTCCATCAGGACCCTTTACAGTGAGGGAAATCTCTCCATCAGAACTCTTTATAGTGAGGGAAATCTCTCCATTGGGACCCTTTACAGTGAGAGAAATCTCTCCATTGGGACCCTTCACAGTGAGAGAAGTCTCTCCATTGGGACCCTTTACAGTGAGGGAAATTTCTCCATCAGGACTCTTTACAGTGCGGGAAATCTCTCCATTGGGACCCTTTACAGTGAGGGAAATCTCTCCATTAGAATCCTTTACAGTGAGCGAAATCTCTCCATTGGGACCCTTACAGTGAGGGAAATCTCTCCATTGGGACCCTTACAGTGAGGGAAATCTCTCCATTAGAACCCTTTACAGTGAGAGAAATCTCTCCATTAGAACCCTTTACAGTGAGGGAAATCTCTCCATTGGGACCCTTACAGTGAGGGAAATCTCTCCATTGGGAACCTTACAGTGAGAGAAATCTCTCCATTAGAACCCTTTACAGTGAGAGAAATCTCTCCATAGGGACCCTTTACAGTGAGGAAAACCACTCTTTAGGGACCCTTTACAGTGGGGGAAATCTCTCCTTTCGGACCCCTTTACTGTGAGGGAAATCTCTCCATTGGGACCCTTTACAGTGAGGGAAATCTCTCCATTAGAATCCTTTACAGTGAGCGAAATCTCTGTATCAGAACCCTTTACAGTGAGCAAATCTCTCCATTGGGACCCTTACAGTGAGGGAAATCTCTCCATTGGCACCCTTACAGTGAGGGAAATCTCTGCATCAGGACCCTCAACAGTGAGGGAATTCTCTCCATTGGGGCCCTTTACAGTGAGGGAAATCTCTCCATTGGGACCCTTTACAGTGAGGGAAATCTTTCCATTGGGACCCTTTACAGTGAGGGAAATCTATCCATTGGGACCCTTTGCAGTGAGGCAAACCTGTCCATTGGGACCCTTTACAGTGAGAGAAATCTCTCCATCAGGTCCCTTTACAGTGAGGGAAATCTCTCCATTGAGACCCTTTACAGTGAGGGAAATCTCTCCATTGGGACCCTTCACAGTGAGAGAACTCTCTCCATCAGGACCATTTATAGTGAGGGAAATCTCTCCATCAGAACCCTTTATAGTGAGGGAAATCTCTCCATTGTGACCCTTTACAGTGAGAGAAATCTCTCCATTGGGACCCTTCACAGAGAGAAGTCTCTCCATTGGGACCCTTTACAGTGAGGGAAATTTCTCCATCAGGACTCTTTACAGTGCGGGAAATCTCTCCATTGGGACCCTTTACAGTGAGGGAAATCACTCCATTAGAATCCTTTACAGTGAGCGAAATCTCTCCATTGGGACCCTTACAGTGAGGGAAATGTCACCATTGGGACCCTTACAGTGAGGGAAATCTCTCCATCCGGACACTTAACAGTGAGGGAAATCTCTCCATTAGAATCCTTTACAGTGAGCGAAATCTCTCCATTGGGACCCTTACAGTGAGGGAAATATCTCCATTGGGACCCTTACAGTGAGGGAAATCTCTCCATCAGGACCCTTAACAGAGAGGGAAATCTCTCCATTGGGACCCTTTACAGTGAGGGAAATCTCTCCATCAGGACTCTTGACAGTGAGGGAAATCTCTCCATTGGGACCCTTTCCAGTGAGGCAAACCTCTCTTCAGGTACCCTTTACAGTGAGGGAAATCTCTCCATTGGGACCCTTTACAATGAGAGCAATCTCTCCATCAGGACCCTTTACAGTGAGGGAAATCTCTCCATTGGGACCCTTTACAGTGAGAGAAATCTCTCCATCAGGACCCTTTACAGTGAGGGAAATCTCTCCATCAGGACCCGTTACAGTGAGGAAAATCTCTCCATTGTGACCCTTTACAGTGAGGGAAAGCTCTCCATCAGAACCCTTTACAGTGAGAGAAATCTCTCCATTAGAACCCTTTACAGTGAGAGAAATCTCTCCATTTCAACCCTTTACAGTGAGGGAAATCTCTCCATTGGGACCCTTACAGTGAGGGAAATCTCTCCATTGGGAACCTTACAGTGAGAGAAATCTCTCCAATAGAACCTTTACAGTGAGAGAAATCTCTCCATTGGGACCCTTACAGTGAGGGAAATCTCTTCATTGGGAACCTTACAGTGAGGGAAATCTCTCCATTAGAACACTTTACAGTGAGGGAAATCTCTCCATTGGGACCCTTACAGCGAGGGAAATCTCTTCATTGGGAACCTTACAGTGAAGGAAATCTCTCCATTAGAACCCTTTACAGTGAGAGAAATCTCTCCATTGGGACCCTTACAGTGAGGGAAATCTCACCATCGGGACCCTTACAGTGAGGGAAATCTCACCATCAGGACCCTTAACAGTGAGGGAAATCTCTCCATTGGGACCCTTTACAGTGAGGAAAACCTCTCTTTCGGGACACTTTACAGTGAGGGAAATCTCTCCTTTGAGACCCCTTTACAGTGAGGGAAATCCCTCCTTTGGGACCCTTTACAGTGAGGGAAATCTGTCCATTGCGACCCCTTTACAGTGAGGGAAATCTCTCCATCAGGACCCTTCACAGTGAACAAAATCTCTCCTTTGGGACCCCTTTACAGTGAGAGAAATCACTCCATCAGGACCCTTTACAGTGAGGAAAATCTCTCCATTGGGACCCTTTACAGTGAGGGAAATCTCTCCATTGGGCCCCTTTACAGTGAGGGAAATCTCTCCATTGGGACCCTTTACAGTGAGAGAAATCACTCCATCAGGACCCTTTACAGTGAGGGAAATCTCTCCATTGGGACCCTTTACAGTGAGGGAAATCTCTCCATTGGGACCCTTTACAGTGAGCGAAATCTGTCCATTGGGGCCCTTTACAGTGAGCGAAATCTCTCCATTGGGACCCTTTACAGTGAGGGAAATCTGTCCATTAGAGTCCTTTACAGTGAGCGAAGTCTCTCCATTGGGACCCTTAGAGTGAGGGAAATCTCTCCATTGGGACCCTTACAGTGAGGGAAATCTCTCCATCAGGACCCTTAACAGTCAGGGAAATCTCGCCATTGGGACCCTTTACCGTGAGGGAAATCTCTCCATCAGGACCCTTTACAGTGAGGGAAATCTCTCCATCAGAACCCTTTACAGTGAGGAAAATCTCTCCATTTTGACCCTTTACAATGAGGGAAATCTCTCCATCAGAACCCTTTACAGTGAGAGTAATCTCTCCATTAGAACCCTTTACAGTGAGGGAAATCTCTCCATTGGGACCCTTTACAGTGAGGGAAATCTCTCCATTAGAACCCTTTACAGTGAGGAAAATCTCTCCATTGTGACCCTTTACAGTGAGGGAAATCTCTCCATCAGAACCCTTTACAGTGAGAGAAATCTCTCCATTAGAAAGCTTTACAGTGAGAGAAATCTCTCCATTAGAACCCTTTACAGTGAGGGAAATCTCTCCATTGGGACCCTTACAGTGAGGGAAATCGCTCCATTGGGAACCTTACAGTGAGAGAAATCTCTCCATTAGAACCCTTTACAGTGAGAGAAATCTCTCCATTGGGACCCTTTACAGTGAGGAAAACCTCTCTTTAGGGAGCCTTTACAGTGAGGGAAATCTCTCCATTGGGATCCTTACAGTGAGGGAAATCTCTCCATTGGGACCCTTACAGTGAGGGAAATCTCTGCATCAGGACCCTTAACAGTGAGGGAAATCTCTCCATTGGGACCCTTTACAGTGAGCAAAATCTCTCCATTGGGACCCTTTACAGTGAGGGAAATGTCTCCATTGGGACCCTTTACAGTGAGGGAAATCTCTCCATTGGGACCCTTTACAGTGAGGGAAATCTCTCCATTGGGACCCTTTGCAGTGAGGCAAACCTCTCCATTGGGACCCTTTACAGTGAGAGAATTCTCTCCATCAGGACCCTTTACAGTGAGGGAAATCTCTCCATTGAGACCCTTTACAGTGAGGGAAATCTCTCCATTGGGACCCTTCACAGTGAGAGAACTCTCTCCATCAGGACCCTTTACAGTGAGGGAAATCTCTCCATCAGAACTCTTTATAGTGAGGGAAATCTCTCCATTGGGACCCTTTACAGTGAGAGAAATCTCTCCATTGGGACCCTTCACAGTGAGAGAAGTCTCTCCATTGGGACCCTTTACAGTGAGGGAAATTTCTCCATCAGGACTCTTTACAGTGCGGGAAATCTCTCCATTGGGACCCTTTACAGTGAGGGAAATCTCTCCATTAGAATCCTTTACAGTGAGCGAAATCTCTCCATTGGGACCCTTAGAGTGAGGGAAATCTCTCCATTGGGACCCTTACAGTGAGGGAAATCTCTCCATTAGAACCCTTTACAGTGAGAGAAATCTCTCCATTAGAACCCTTTACAGTGAGGGAAATCTCTCCATTGGGACCCTTACAGTGAGGGAAATCTCTCCATTGGGAACCTTACAGTGAGAGAAATCTCTCCATTAGAACCCTTTACAGTGAGAGAAATCTCTCCATAGGGACCCTTTACAGTGAGGAAAACCACTCTTTAGGGACCCTTTACAGTGGGGGACATCTCTCCTTTCGGACCCCTTTACTGTGAGGGAAATCTCTCCATTGGGACCCTTTACAGTGAGGGAAATCTCTCCATTAGAATCCTTTACAGTGAGCGAAATCTCTGTATCAGAACCCTTTACAGTGAGCAAATCTCTCCATTGGGACCCTTACAGTGAGGGAAATCTCTCCATTGGCACCCTTACAGTGAGGGAAATCTCTGCATCAGGATCCTCAACAGTGAGGGAAATCTCTCCATTGGGGCCCTTTACAGTGAGGGAAATCTATCCATTGGGACCCTCTACAGTGAGGGAAATCTCTCCATTGGGACCCTTTACAGTGAGGGAAATCTCTCCATTGGGACCCTTTGCAGTGAGGCAAACCTGTCCATTGGGACCCTTTACAGTGAGAGAAATCTCTCCATCAGGACCCTTTACAGTGAGGGAAATCTCTCCATTGAGACCCTTTACAGTGAGGGAAATCTCTCCATTGGGACCCTTCACAGTGAGAGAACTCTCTCCATCAGGACTCTTTACAGTGCGGGAAATCTCTCCATTGGGACCCTTTACAGTGAGGGAAATCTCTCCATTAGAATCCTTTACAGTGAGAGAAATCTCTCCATTGGGACCCTTACAGTGAGGGAAATCTCTCCATTGGGACCCTTACAGTGAGGGAAATCTCTCCATTGGGACCCTTTCCAGTGAGGCAAACCTCTCTTCAGGGACCCTTTACAGTGAGGGAAATCTCTCCATTGGGACCCTTTACAATGAGAGCAATCTCTCCATCAGGACCCTTTACAGTGAGGGAAATCTCTGCATTGAGACCCTTTACAGTGAGGGAAACCTCTCCATTGGGACCCTTTACAGTGAGGGAAATCTCTCCATTGGGACCCTTTACAATGAGAGAAATCTCTCCATTGGGAACCTTACAGTTAGGGAAATCTCTCCGTTAGAACCCTTTACAGTGAGAGAAATCTTTCCATTGGGACCCTTACAGTGAGGGAAATCTCACCATCGGGACCCTTACAGTGAGGTAAATCTCACCATCAGTGCCCTTAACAGTGAGGGAAATCTCTCCATTGGGACACTTTACAGTGAGGGAAATCTCTCCATTGGGACCCTTTACAGTGAGGGAGATCTCTCCATTTGGGGCCTTTCCAGTGAGGGAAATTTCACCAGTGGGACCCTTTACAGTGAATGAAATCTCTCCATTGGGAGCCCTTACAGTGAGAGAAATCTCTCCATCATGACCATTCACAGTGAGAGAAATCTCTCCATCATGACCATTTACAGTGAGAGAAATCGATCCATTGGGATCCTTTACAGTGAGCAAAATCTCTCCATTGGGACCCTTTACAGTTAGGGAAATATCCCCAATGATACCCTTTACAGTGAGGGAAATCTCTCCATTGGGACTCTTTACAGTGAGGGAAATCTCTCCATTTGGACCCTTTACAGTGAGGTAAATCTCTCCATTGCGACCCTTTACAATGAGGGAAACGTCACCATTGGGACCCTTTACAGTGAGGGAAATATCTCCATTGGGACCCTTACAGTGAGGGAAATCTCTCCATCATGACCCTTAACAGTGAGGGAAATCTCTCCATTGGGACCCTTTACAGTGAGGGAAATCTCTCCATCAGGACCCTTTACAGTGAGGGAAATCTCACCATTGGGACCCTTTCCAGTGAGGCAAACCTCTCTTCAGGGACCCTTTACAGTGAGGGAAATCTCTCCATTGGGACCCTTTACAATGAGAGCAATCTCTCCATCAGGACCCTTTACAGTGAAGGAAATCTCTGCATTGGGACCCTTTACAGTGAGGGAAACCTCTCCATTGGGACCCTTTACAGTGAGGGAAATCTCTCCATTGGGACCCTTTACAATGAGAGAAATCTCTCCATTGGGAACCTTACAGTTAGGGAAATCTCTCCGTTAGAACCCTTTACAGTGAGAGAAATCTTTCCATTGGGACCCTTACAGTGAGGGAAATCTCACAATCGGGACCCTTACAGTGAGGTAAATCTCACCATCAGTGCCCTTAACAGTGAGGGAAATCTCTCCATTGGGACCCTTTACAGTGAGGGAAATCTCTCCATTGGGACCCTTTACAGTGAATGAAATCTCTCCATTGGGAGCCCTTACAGTGAGAGAAATCTCTCCATCATGACCATTCACAGTGAGAGAAATCTCTCCATCATGACCATTTACAGTGAGAGAAATCGATCCATTGGGATCCTTTACAGTGAGCAAAATCTCTCCATTGGGACCCTTTACAGTTAGGGAAATATCCCCAATGATACCCTTTACAGTGAGGGAAATCTCTCCATTGGGACTCTTTACAGTGAGGGAAATCTCTCCATTTGGACCCTTTACAGTGAGGTAAATCTCTCCATTGCGACCCTTTACAATGAGGGAAATGTCACCATTGGGACCCTTTACAGTGAGGGAAATCTCTCCATTGGGACCCTTTACAGTGAGAGAAATCTAGGCATTGTGACCCTTTACAGTGAGGGAAATCTCTCCATTGGGAGTCTTTACAGTGAGGAAAATCTCTCCATTGTGACCCTTTACAGTGAGGGAAATCTCTCCATTGGATCCCTTCACAGTGAGAAAAGTCTCCCCATTGGGATCCTTTACAGTGAGAAACATCTCTCCATCAGGACCCTTAACAGTGAGGGAAATCTCTCCATTGGGACCCTATACAGTGAGGAATACCTCTCTTTAGGGACCCTTTACAGTGAGGGAAATCTCTCCTTTCGGACCCCTTTACAGTGAGGGAAATCCCTCCATTGGGACCCTTTACAGTGAGGGAAATCTGTCCTTTGGGACCCTTTACAGTGAGCGAAATCGCTCCATTGGGACCCTTTACAGTGAACAAAATCTCTCCATTGGGACCCCTTGACAGTGAGGGAAATCTCTCCATCAGGATCCTTTACAGTGAGGGAAATCTCTCCATTGTGACCCTTTACAGTGAGGGAAATCTCTCCATCAGGACCCTTTACAGTGAGGGAAATCTCTCCATTGGGACCCTTTACAGTGAGCGAAATCTCTCCATCGGGACCCTTTACAGTGAGGGAAATCTGTCCATTGGGACCCTTTACAGTGACCGAAATCTCTCCATCGGGACCCTTTACAGTGAGGGAAATCTCTCCATTGGGGCCCTTTACAGTGAGGGAGATCTCTCCATCGGGACCCTTTACAGTGAGGGAAATCTCTCCATCAGGACCCTTTACAGTGAGGGAAATCTGTCCATCGGGACCCTTTACAGTGAGGGAATTCTCTCCATTGGGACCCTTTACAGTGAGAGAAATCTCTCCATTGGGACCATTTACAGTGAGAGAAATCTCTCCATTGGGACCCTTTACAGTGAGGGAAATCTATCCATCAGAACCCTTTACAGTGAGGGAAATCTCTCCATTGGGACCCTTTACAGTAAGGGAAATCTCACCATTGGGACCCTTTACAGTGATTGATATATCCCCAATGATACCCTTTACAGTGAGAGAAATCTCACCATTGGGAGCCTTACAGTGAGGTAAATCTCACCATCAGTGCCCTTAACAGTGAGGGAAATCTCTCCATTGGGACCCTTTACAGTGAGGAAAACCTCTCTTTAGGGTCCCTTTACAGTGAGGGAAATCTCTCCTTTTGGACCCCTTTACAGTGAGGGAAATCCCTCCATTGGGACCCTTTACAGTGAGAGAATTCACTCCATTGGGGCCCTTTACAGTGAGGGAGATTTCTCCATTGGGACCCTTTACAGTGATTGATATATCCCCAATGATACCCTTTACAGTGAGGGAAATCTCTCCATTGGGACCCTTCACAGTGAGGGAAATCTCTCCAGGACCCTTTATAGTGAGGGAAACCTCTCCATTGGGACCCTTTACAGTGAGAGAAATCTCTCCATTGGGACCCTTTACAGTGAGGGAAATTTCTCCATTGGGACCCTTTACAGTGAGGGAAATCTCTCCATTGGGACCCTTTACAGTGAGGGAAATCTCTCTTTTGGGATTCGTTACACTGAGAGAAATCTCTCCAGGACTCTTTACAGTGAGGGAAGTCTCTCCATTGATACCCTTTACAGTGAGGGAAATCTCTTCATTGGGACCCTTCACAGTGAGGGAAATCTCTCCAGGACCCTTTACAGTGAGGGAAACATCTCCATTGGGACCCTTTACAGTGAGAGAAATCTCTCCATTGGGACCCTTTACAGTGAGGGAAATTTCAACATTTGGACCTTTACAGTGAGAGAAATCTTTCCATTGGGACCCTTTACAGTGAGAGAAAACTCTCCAGGACCCTTTACATGGAAGGAAATCTCTCCATTGGGACACTTTACAGTGAGGGAAATCTCTTCATCAGAACCCTTTACAGTGAGGGAAATCTCTCCATTGGGACCCTTGAGAGTGAGAGAAATCTGTCCATTGGGACCCTTTACAGTGAGAGAAATCTCTCCATCGGGACCCTTTACAGTGAGGGATATCTCTCCATCAGGACCCTTGACAGTGAGGGAAATCTCTCCATCAGGACCATTTCCAGTGAGAGTAATTTCTCCATCAGGACCCTTTACAGTGAGAGAAATCTCTCCATCGGGACCCTTTACAGTGAGAGAAATCTCTCCATCAGGACCCTTTACAGTGAGGGAAATCTCTCCATCGGGACCCTTTACAGTGAGAGAAATCTCTCCATCAGGACCGTTTACAGTGAGGGAAATCTCTCCATCAGGACCCTTTACAGTGAGAGAAATCTCTCCATCGGGACCATTTACAGTGAGAGAAATCTCTCCATCGGGACCATTTACAGTGAGGGAAATCTCTCCATCAGGACCCTTTACAGTGAGAGAAATCTCTCCATTGGGACCCTTTACAGTGAGAGAAATCTCTCCATTGGGACCCTTTACAGTGAGGGAAATCTCTCCATCGGGACCCTTTACAGTGAGGGAAATCTCTCCATTGGGCCCCTTTACAGCGAGAGAAATCTCTCCATTGGGCCCCTTTCCAGTGAGGGAAATCTCTCCATTGGGACCCTTTACAGCGAGAGAAATCTCTCCATTGGGACCCTTTACAGTGAGAGAAATCTCTCCATTGGGACCCTTTACAGTGAGAGAAATCTCTCCATTGGGACCCTTTACAGTGAGGGAAACCTCTCCATTGGGACCCTTTACAGTGAGGGAAATCTCTCCATTGGGACCCTTTACCATGAGGGAAATCTCTCCATCAGGACCCTTTACAGTGAGGGAAATCTCTCCATCGGGACCCTTGACAGTGAGGGAAATCTCTCCATCAGGACCCTTTACAGTGAGAGAAATCTCTCCATCAGAACCCTTTACAGTGAGGGAAATCTCTCCATTGGGACCCTTTACAGTGAGAGAAATCTCTCCATCTGAACCCTTTACAGTGAGAGAAATCTCTCCATCAGGACCCTTTACAGTGAGGGAAATCTCTCCATCGGGCCCCTTGACAGTGAGGGAAATCTCTCCATCTGGCCCCTTGACATTGAGGGAAATCTCTCCATCGGGCCCCTTGTCAGTGAGGGAAATCTCTCCATTGGGACCCTTTACAGTGAGGGAAATCTCTCCATCAGGACCCTTTACAGTGAGGGAAATCTCTCCATTGGGACCCTTTCCAGTGAGGCAAACCTCTCTTCAGGGACCCTTTACAGTGAGGGAAATCTCTCCATTGGGACCCTTTACAATGAGAGCAATCTCTCCATCAGGACCCTTTACAGTGAGGGAAATCTCTGCATTGGGACCCTTTACAGTGAGGGAAACCTCTCCATTGGGACCCTTTACAGTGAGGGAAATCTCTCCATTGGGACCCTTTACAATGAGAGAAATCTCTCCATTGGGAACCTTACAGTTAGGGAAATCTCTCCGTTAGAACCCTTTACAGTGAGAGAAATCTTTCCATTGGGACCCTTACAGTGAGGGAAATCTCACAATCGGGACCCTTACAGTGAGGTAAATCTCACCATCAGTGCCCTTAACAGTGAGGGAAATCTCTCCATTGGGACCCTTTACAGTGAGGGAAATCTCTCCATTGGGACCCTTTACAGTGAGGGAGATCTCTCCATTTGGGGCCTTTCCAGTGAGGGAAATTTCACCAGTGGGACCCTTTACAGTGAATGAAATCTCTCCATTGGGAGCCCTTACAGTGAGAGAAATCTCTCCATCATGACCATTCACAGTGAGAGAAATCTCTCCATCATGACCATTTACAGTGAGAGAAATCGATCCATTGGGATCCTTTACAGTGAGCAAAATCTCTCCATTGGGACCCTTTACAGTTAGGGAAATATCCCCAATGATACCCTTTACAGTGAGGGAAATCTCTCCATTGGGACTCTTTACAGTGAGGGAAATCTCTCCATTTGGACCCTTTACAGTGAGGTAAATCTCTCCATTGCGACCCTTTACAATGAGGGAAACGTTACCATTGGGACCCTTTACAGTGAGGGAAATCTCTCCATTGGGACCCTTTACAGTGAGAGAAATCTAGGCATTGTGACCCTTTACAGTGAGGGAAATCTCTCCATTGGGAGTCTTTACAGTGAGGAAAATCTCTCCATTGTGACCCTTTACAGTGAGGGAAATCTCTCCATTGGATCCCTTCACAGTGAGAAAAGTCTCCCCATTGGGATCCTTTACAGTGAGAAACATCTCTCCATCAGGACCCTTAACAGTGAGGGAAATCTCTCCATTGGGACCCTATACAGTGAGGAATACCTCTCTTTAGGGACCCTTTACAGTGAGGGAAATCTCTCCTTTCGGACCCCTTTACAGTGAGGGAAATCCCTCCATTGGGACCCTTTACAGTGAGGGAAATCTGTCCTTTGGGACCCTTTACAGTGAGCGAAATCGCTCCATTGGGACCCTTTACAGTGAACAAAATCTCTCCATTGGGACCCCTTGACAGTGAGGGAAATCTCTCCATCAGGATCCTTTACAGTGAGGGAAATCTCTCCATTGTGACCCTTTACAGTGACGGAAATCTCTCCATCAGGACCCTTTACAGTGAGGGAAATCTCTCCATTGGGACCCTTTACAGTGAGCGAAATCTCTCCATCGGGACCCGTTACAGTGAGGGAAATCTCTCCATTGGGGACCTTTACAGTGAGGGAGATCTCTCCATCGGGACCCTTTACAGTGAGGGAAATCTCTCCATCAGGACCCTTTACAGTGAGGGAAATCTCTCCATTGGGACCCTTAACAGTGAGGGAAATCTCTCCATCAGGACCCTTTACAGTGAGGGAAATCTGTCCATTGGGACCCTTTACAGTGACCGAAATCTCTCCATCGGGACCCTTTACAGTGAGGGAAATCTCTCCATTGGGGCCCTTTACAGTGAGGGAGATCTCTCCATCGGGACCCTTTACAGTGAGGGAAATCTCTCCATCAGGACCCTTTACAGTGAGGGAAATCTGTCCATCGGGACCCTTTACAGTGAGGGAATCTCTCCATTGGGACCCTTTACAGTGATAGAAATCTCTCCATTGGGACCATTTACAGTGATAGAAATCTCTCCATTGGGACCCTTTACAGTGAGGGAAATCTATCCATCAGAACCCTTTACAGTGAGGGAAATCTCTCCATTGGGACCCTTTACAGTAAGGGAAATCTCACCATTGGGACCCTTTACAGTGATTGATATATCCCCAATGATACCCTTTACAGTGAGAGAAATCTCTCCATTGGGAGCCTTACAGTGAGGTAAATCTCACCATCAGTGCCCTTAACAGTGAGGGAAATCTCTCCATTGGGACCCTTTACAGTGAGGAAAACCTCTCTTTAGGGTCCCTTTACAGTGAGGGAAATCTCTCCTTTTGGACCCCTTTACAGTGAGGGAAATCCCTCCATTGGGACCCTTTACAGTGAGAGAATTCACTCCATTGGGGCCCTTTACAGTGAGGGAGATTTCTCCATTGGGACCCTTTACAGTGATTGATATATCCCCAATGATACCCTTTACAGTGAGGGAAATCTCTCCATTGGGACCCTTCACAGTGAGGGAAATCTCTCCAGGACCCTTTATAGTGAGGGAAACCTCTCCATTGGGACCCTTTACAGTGAGAGAAATCTCTCCATTGGGACACTTTACAGTGAGGGAAATTTCTCCATTGGGACCCTTTACAGTGAGGGAAATCTCTCCATTGGGACCCTTTACAGTGAGGGAAATCTCTCTTTTGGGATTCGTTACACTGAGAGAAATCTCTCCAGGACTCTTTACAGTGAGGGAAGTCTCTCCATTGATACCCTTTACAGTGAGGGAAATCTCTTCATTGGGACCCTTCACAGTGAGGGAAATCTCTCCAGGACCCTTTACAGTGAGGGAAACATCTCCATTGGGACCCTTTACAGTGAGAGAAATCTCTCCATTGGGACCCTTTACAGTGAGGGAAATTTTAACATTTGGACCTTTACAGTGAGAGAAATCTCTCCATTGGGACCCTTTACAGTGAGAGAAAACTCTCCAGGACCCTTTACATGGAAGGAAATCTCTCCATTGGGACACTTTACAGTGAGGGAAATCTCTTCATCAGAACCCTTTACAGTGAGGGAAATCTCTCCATTGGGACCCTTGAGAGTGAGAGAAATCTGTCCATTGGGACCCTTTACAGTGAGAGAAATCTCTCCATCGGGACCCTTTACAGTGAGGGAAATCTCTCCATCAGGACCCTTGACAGTGAGGGAAATCTCTCCATCAGGACCATTTCCAGTGAGAGTAATCTCTCCATCAGGACCCTTTACAGTGAGAGAAATCTCTCCATCGGGACCCTTTACAGTGAGAGAAATCTCTCCATCAGGACCCTTTACAGTGAGGGAAATCTCTCCATCGGGACCCTTTACAGTGAGAGAAATCTCTCCATCAGGAACGTTTACAGTGAGGGAAATCTCTCCATCAGGACCCTTTACAGTGAGAGAAATCTCTCCATCGGGACCATTTACAGTGAGAGAAATCTCTCCATCGGGACCATTTACAGTGAGGGAAATCTCTCCATCAGGACCCTTTACAGTGAGAGAAATCTCTCCATTGGGACCCTTTACAGTGAGAGAAATCTCTCCATTGGGACCCTTTACAGTGAGGGAAATCTCTCCATCGGGACCCTTCACAGTGAGGGAAATCTCTCCATTGGGCCCCTTTACAGCGAGAGAAATCTCTCCATTGGGCCCCTTTCCAGTGAGGGAAATCTCTCCATTGGGACCCTTTACAGCGAGAGAAATCTCTCCATTGGGACCCTTTACAGTGTGAGAAATCTCTCCATTGGGACCCTTTACAGTGAGAGAAATCTCTCCATTGGGACCCTTTACAGTGAGGGAAACCTCTCCATTGGGACCCTTTACAGTGAGGGAAATCTCTCCATTGGGACCCTTTACCATGAGGGAAATCTCTCCATCAGGACCCTTTACAGTGAGGGAAATCTCTCCATCGGGACCCTTGACAGTGAGGGAAATCTCTCCATCAGGACCCTTTACAGTGAGAGAAATCTCTCCATTGGGACCCTTTACAGTGAGGGAAATCTCTCCATTGGGACCCTTTTCAGTGAGAGAAATCTCTCCATCAGAACCCTTTACAGTGAGAGAAATCTCTCCATCAGGACCCTTTACAGTGAGGGAAATCTCTCCATCGGGCCCCTTGACAGTGAGGGAAATCTCTCCATCTGGCCCCTTGACATTGAGGGAAATCTCTCCATCGGGCCCCTTGACAGTGAGGGAAATCTCTCCATCAAGACCCTTTACAGTGAGAGAAATCTCTCCATTGGGACCCTTTACAGTGAGAGAAATCTCTCCATCAGAACCCTTTACAGTGAGGGAAATCTCTCCATCAGAATCCTTCACAGTGAGGGAAATCTCTCCATCGGGACCCTTGACAGTGAGGGAAATCTCTCCATCGGGCCCCTTGACAGTGAGGGAAATCTCTCCATCGGGCCCCTTGACAGCGAGGGAAATCTCTCCATCGGGCCCCTTGACAGTGAGAGAAATCTCTCCATCAGGACCCTTTACAGTGAGGGAAATCTCTCCATTAGGACCCTTTCCAGTGAGAGAAATCTCTCCATCAGGACCCTTTACAGTGAGGGAAGTCTCTCCATTGGGACCCTTTACAGTGAGGGAAACCTCTCCAACAGGACCCTTTACAGTGAGGGAAATCTCTCCATTGGGACTCTTTACAGTGAGAGAAATCTCTCCATTGGGACCCTTTACAGTGAGGGAAATCTCACCATTGGGACCCTTTACAGTGAGAGAAATCTCTCCATTGGGACCCTCTACAGTGAGGGAAATCTCTCCATTGGGACTCTTTACAGTGAGAGAAATCTCTCCATTGGGACCCTTTACAGTGAGGGAAATCTCTCCATCAGAACCCTTTACAGTGAGAGAAATCTCCCCATCGGAACCCTTTACAGTGAGGGAAATCTCTCCATTGGGACCCTTTACAGTGAGGGAAATCTCTCCAGGACCCTTTACAGTGAGGGAAACCTCTCCATCAGGACCCTTTACAGTGAGGGAAATCTCTCCAATGGGCCCCTTACAGTGAGGGAAATCTCTCCATTGGGAACCTTACAGTGAGGGAAATCTCTCCGTTAGAACCCTTTACAGTGAGAGAAATCTCTCCATTGGGACCCTTACAGTGAGGGAAATCTCACCATCGGGACCCTTACAGTGAGGTAAATCTCACCATCAGTGCCCTTAACAGTGAGGGAAATCTCTCCATTGGGACCCTTTACAGTGAGGAAAACCTCTCTTTAGGGTCCCTTTACAGTGAGGGAAATCTCTCCTTTTGGACCCCTTTACAGTGAGGGAAATCCCTCCATTGGGACCCTTTACAGTGAGAGAATTCACTCCATTGGGGCCCTTTACAGTGAGGGAGATTTCTCCATTGGGACCCTTTACAGTGATTGATATATCCCCAATGATACCCTTTACAGTGAGGGAAATCTCTCCATTGGGACCCTTCACAGTGAGGGAAATGTCTCCAGGACCCTTTACAGTGCGGGAAACCTCTCCATCAGGACCCTTTACAGTGAGGGAAATCTCTCCATCGGGACTCTTTACGGTGAGAGAAATCTCTCCATTGGGGCCCTTTACAGTGAGCGAAATCTCTCCATTGGGATTCTTTACAGTGAGGGAAATCTCTCCATTGGGACCCTTTACAGTGAGGGAAATCTCTCCATTGAGACCCTTTACAGTGAGGGAAATCTCTCCATCAGAACCCTTTACAGTGAGAGAAATCTCTCCATTAGAACACTTTAAAGTGAGGGAAATCTCTCCATTGGGACCCTTACAGTGAGGGAAATCTCTTCATTGGGAACCTTACAGTGAGGGAAATCTCTCTATTAGAACCCTTTACAGTGAGAGAAATCTCTCCATTGGGACCCTTACAGTGAGGGAAATCTCACCATCGGGACCCTTACAGTGAGGGAAATCTCACCATCAGGACCCTTAACAGTGAGGGAAGTCTCTCCATTGGGACCCTTTACAGTGAGGAAAACCTCTCTTTCGGGACACTTTACAGTGAGGGAAATCTCTCCTTTGAGGCCCCTTTACAGTGAGGGAAATCCCTCCTTTGGGACCCTTTACAGTGAGGGAAATCTGTCCATTGGGACCCTTTACAGTGAGGGAAATCTGTCCATTGGGACACTTCACAGTGAGGGAAATCTCTCCATCAGGACCCTTCACAGTGAACAAAATCTCTCCTTTGGGACCCCTTTACAGTGAGAGAAATCACTCCATCAGGACCCTTTACAGTGAGGGAAATCTGTCCATTGGGACCCTTTACAGTGAGCGAAATCTCTCCATTGGGACCCTTTACAGTGAGGGAAATCTCTCCATTGGGACCCTTTACAGTGAGGGAATCTCTCCATCAGGACCTTTGACAGTGAGGGAAATCTCTCCATCAGGACCCTTTACAGTGAGGGAAATCTCTCCATTGGGACCCTTTACAGTGAGGGAAACCTCTCCAACAGGACCCTTTACAGTGAGGGAAATCTCTCCATTGGGACACTTAACAGTGAGCGAAATCTCTCCATTGGGACCCTTTACATTGAGGGAAATCTGTCCATTAGAGTCCTTTACAGTGAGCGAAGTCTCTCCATTGGGACCCTTAGAGTGAGGGAAATCTCTCCATTGGGACCCTTTACAGTGAGGGAAATCTCTCCATCAGGACCCTTTACAGTGAGGGAAATCTCTCCATTGGGACCCTTTACAGTGAGGGAAATCTCTCCATCAGGACCCTTTACAGTGAGGGAAATCTCTCCATCAGAACCCTTTACAGTGAGTAAAATCTCTCCATTTTGACCCTTTACAATGAGGGAAATCTCTCCATCAGAACCCTTTACAGTGAGAGAAATCTCTCCATTAGAACCCTTTACAGTGAGGGAAATCTCTCCATTGGGACCCTTTACAGTGAGGGAAATCTCTCCATTAGAACCCTTTACAGTGAGGAAAATCTCTCCATTGTGACGCTTTACAGTGAGGGAAATCTCTCCATCAGAACCCTTTACAGTGAGAGAAATCTCTCCATTAAAACCCTTTACAGTGAGAGAAATCTCTCCATTAGAACCCTTTACAGTGAGGGAAATCTCTCCATTGGGACCCTTACAGTGAGGGAAATCTCTCCATTGGGAACCTTACAGTGAGAGAAATCTCTCCATTAGAACCCTTTACAGTGAGAAATCTCTCCATTGGGACCCTTTACAGTGAGGAAAACCTCTCTTTAGGGAGCCTTTACAGTGAGGGAAATCTCTCCTTTGGGACCCCTTTACTGTGAGGGAAATCTCTCCATTGGGACCCTTTACAGTGAGAGAAATCTCCCCATTGGGGCCCTTACAGTGAGGGAAATTTCTGCATCAGGACCCTTAACAGTGAGGGAAATCTCTCCATTGGGGCCCTTTACAGTGAGGGGAATCTCTGCATCAGGACCCTTAACAGTGAGGGAAATCTCTCCATTGGGGCCCTTTACAGTGAGGGAAATCTCTCCATTGGGACCCTTTGCAGTGAGGCAAACCTCTCCATTGGGACCCTTTACAGTGAGAGAATTCTCTCCATCAGGACCCTTTACAGTGAGGGAAATCTCTACATTGAGACCCTTTACAGTGAGGGAAATCTCTCCATTGGGACCCTTCACAGTGAGAGAACTCTCTCCATCAGGACCCTTTACAGTGAGGGAAATCTCTCCATCAGAACTCTTTATAGTGAGGGAAATCTCTCCATTGGGACCCTTTACAGTGAGAGAAATCTCTCCATTGGGACCCTTCACAGTGAGAGAAGTCTCTCCATTGGGACCCTTTACAGTGAGGGAAATTTCTCCATCAGGACTCTTTACAGTGCGGGAAATCTCTCCATTGGGACCCTTTACAGTGGGGGAAATCTCTCCATTAGAATCCTTTACAGTGAGCGAAATCTCTCCATTGGGACCCTTACAGTGAGGGAAATCTCTCCATTGGGACCCTTACAGTGAGGGAAATCTCTCCATTAGAACCCTTTACAGTGAGAGAAATCACTCCATTAGAACGCTTTACAGTGAGGGAAATCTCTCCATTGGGACCCTTACAGTGAGGGAAATCTCTCCATTGGGAACCTTACAGTGAGAGAAATCTCTCCAATAGAACCCTTTACAGTGAGAGAAATCTCTCCATAGGGACCCTTTACAGTGAGGAAAACCACTCTTTAGGGACCCTTTACAGTGGGGGAAATCTCTCCTTTCGGACTCCTTTACTGTGAGGGAAATCTCTCCATTGGGACCCTTTACAGTGAGGGAAATCTCTCCATTAGAATCCTTTACAGTGAGCGAAATCTCTGTATCAGAACCCTTTACAGTGAGCAAATCTCTCCATTGGGACCCTTACAGTGAGGGAAATCTCTCCATTGGCACCCTTACAGTGAGGGAAATCTCTGCATCAGGACCCTCAACAGTGAGGGAATTCTCTCCATTGGGGCCCTTTACAGTGAGGGAAATCTCTCCATTGGGACCCTTTACAGTGAGGGAAATCTCTCCATTGGGACCCTTTACAGTGAGGGAAATCTCTCCATTGGGACCCTTTGCAGTGAGGCAAACCTGTCCATTGGGACCCTTTACAGTGAGAGAAATCTCTCCATCAGGACCCTTTACAGTGAGGGAAATCTCTCCATTGAGACCCTTTACAGTGAGGGAAATCTCTCCATTGGGACCCTTCACAGTGAGAGAACTCTCTCCATCAGGACCATTTACAGTGAGGGAAATCTCTCCATCAGAACCCTTTATAGTGAGGGAAATCTCTCCATTGTGACCCTTTACAGTGAGAGAAATCTCTCCATTGGGACCCTTCACAGAGAGAAGTCTCTCCATTGGGACCCTTTACAGTGAGCGAAATCTCTCCATTGGGACCCTTACAGTGAGGGAAATGTCACCATTGGGACCCTTACATGTGAGGGAAATCTCTCCATCCGGACACTTAACAGTGAGGGAAATCTCTCCATTAGAATCCTTTACAGTGAGCGAAATCTCTCCATTGGGACCCTTACAGTGAGGGAAATATCTCCATTGGGACCCTTACAGTGAGGGAAATCTCTCCATCAGGACCCTTAACAGTGAGGGAAATCTCTCCATTGGGACCCTTTACAGTGAGGGAAATCTCTCCATCAGGACCCTTTACAGTGAGGGAAATCTCTCCATTGGGACCCTTTCCAGTGAGGCAAACCTCTCTTCAGGGACCCTTACAGTGAGGGAAATCTCTCCATTGGGACCCTTTACAATGAGAGCAATCTCTCCATCAGCACCCTTTACAGTGAGGAAAATCTCTCCATTGTGACCCTTTACAGTGAGGGAAATCTCTCCATCAGAACCCTTTACAGTGAGAGAAATCTCTCCATTAGAACCCTTTACAGTGAGAGAAATCTCTCCATTTGAACCCTTTACAGTGACGGAAATCTCTCCATTGGGACCCTTACAGTGAGGGAAATCTCTCCATTGGGAACCTTACAGTGAGAGAAATCTCTCCATTAGAACCCTTTACAGTGAGAGAAATCTCTCCATTGGGACCCTTACAGTGAGGGAAATCTCTTCATTGGGAACCTTACAGTGAGGGAAATCTCTCCATAGAACACTTTACAGTGAGGGAAATCTCTCCATTGGGACCCTTACAGTGAGGGAAATCTCTTCATTGGGAACCTTACAGTGAGGGAAATCTCTCCATTAGAACCCTTTACAGTGAGAGAAATCTCTCCATTGGGACCCTTACAGTGAGGGAAATCTCACCATCGGGACCCTTACAGTGAGGGAAATCTCATCATCAGGACCCTTAACAGTGAGGGAAATCTCTCCATTGGGACCCTTTACAGTGAGGAAAACCTCTCTTTCAGGACACTTTACAGTGAGGGAAATTTCTCCTTTAAGACCCCTTTACAGTGAGGGAAATCCCTCCTTTGGGACCCTTTATAGTGAGGGAAATCTGTCCATTGGGACCCTTTACAGTGAGGGAAACCTGTCCATTGCGACCCCTTTACAGTGAGGGAAATCTCTCCATCAGGACCCTTCACAGTGAACAAAATCTCTCCTTTGGGACCCCTTTACAGTGAGAGAAATCACTCCATCAGGACCCTTTACAGTGAGGGAAATCTCTCCATTGGGACCCTTTACAGTGAGGGAAATCTCTCCATTGGGCCCCTTTACAGTGAGGGAAATCTCTCCATTGGGACCCTTTACAGTGAGAGAAATCACTCCATCAGGACCCTTTACAGTGAGGGAAATCTCTCCATTGGGACCCATTACAGTGAGGGAAATCTCTCCATTGGGACCCTTTACAGTGAGCGAAATCTGTCCATTGGGGCCCTTTACAGTGAGCGAAATCTCTCCATTGGGACCCTTTACAGTGAGGAAAATCTGTCCATTAGAGTCCTTTACAGTGAGCGAAGTCTCTCCATTGGGACCCTTAGAGTGAGGGAAATCTCTCCATTGGGACCCTTACAGTGAGGGAAATCTCTCCATCAGGACCCTTAACAGTGAAGGAAATCTCGCCATTGGGACCCTTTACAGTGAGGGAAATCTCTCCATCAGGACCCTTTACAGTGAGGGAAATCTCTCCATCAGAACCCTTTACAGTGAGGAAAATCTCTCCATTTTGACCCTTTACAATGAGGGAAATCTCTTCATCAGAACCCTTTACAGTGAGAGAAATCTCTCCATTAGAACCCTTTACAGTGAGGGAAATCTCTCCATTGGGACCCTTTACAGTGAGGGAAATCTCTCCATTAGAACCCTTTACAGTGAGGAAAATCTCTCCATTGTGACCCTTTACAGTGAGGGAAATCTCTCCATCAGAACCCTTTACAGTGAGAGAAATCTCTCCATTAGAACCCTTTACAGTGAGAGAGATCTCTCCATTAGAACCCTTTACAGTGAGGTAAATCTCTCCATTGGGACCCTTACAGTGAGGGAAATCTCTCCATTGGGAACCTTACAGTGAGAGAAATCTCTCCATTAGAACCGTTTACAGTGAGAGAAATCTCTCCATTGGGACCCTTTACAGTGAGGAAAACCTCTCTTTAGGGAGCCTTTACAGTGAGGGAAATCTCTCCTTTGGGACCCCTTTACTGTGAGGGAAATCTCTCCATTGGGACCCTTTACAGTGAAGGAAATCTCCCCATTGGGGCCCTTACAGTGAGGGAAATCTCTGCATCAGGACCCTTAACAGTGAGGGAAATCTCTCCATTGGGGACCTTTACAGTGAGGGAAATCTCTGCATCAGGACCCTTAACAGTGAGGGAAATCTCTCCATTGGGGCCCTTTACAGTGAGGGAAATATCTCCATTGGGACCCTTTACAGTGAGGGAAATCTCTCCATTGGGACCCTTTACAGTGAGGGAATTCTCTCCATTGGGATCCTTACAGTGAGGGAAATCTCTCCATTGGGACCCTTTACAGTGAATGAAATCTCTCCATTGGGAGCCCTTAGAGTGTGAGAAATCTCTCCATCATGACCATTTACAGTGAGAGAAATCGCTCCATTGGGACCCTTTACAGTGAGGGAAATCTCTCCATTGGGACCCTTTACAGTGAGGGAAACCTCTCCATTGGGAGCCTTTACAGTGAGGGAAATATCCCCAATGAGACCCTTTACAGTGAGGGAAATCTCTCCATTGGGACCCTTTACAGTGAGGGAAATCTCTCCATTCGGACCCTTTACTGTGAGGGAAATCTCTCCTTTGGGACCCTTTACAGTGAGAGAAATCTCTCCATCAGAACCCTTTGCAGTGAGAGAAATCTCTCCATTATAACCCTTTACAGTGAGGGAAATCTCTCCAATGGGACCCTTACAGTGAGGGAAATCTCTCCATTGGGAACCTTACAGTGAGGGAAATCTCTCCGTTAGAACCCTTTACAGTGAGAGAAATCTCTCCATTGGGACCCTTAACAGTGAGGGAAATCTGTCCATTGGGACCCTTTACAGTGAGGAAAACCTCTCTTTAGGGTCCCTTTACAGTGAGGGAAATCTCTCCTTTTGGACCCCTTTACAGTGCGGGAAATCCCTCCATTGGGACCCTTTACAGTGAGAGAATTCACTCCATTGGGGCCCTTTACAGTGAGGGAGATTTCTCCATTGGGACCCTTTACAGTGATTGATATATCCCCAATGATACCCTTTACAGTGAGGGAAATCTCTCCATTGGGACCCTTCACAGTGAGGGAAATCTCTCCAGGACCCTTTACAGTGAGGGAAACCTCTCCATTGGGACTCGTTACAGTGAGAGAAATCTCTCCATTGGGACCCTTTACAGTGAGGGAAATTTCTCCATTGGGACCCTTTACAGTGAGGGAAATCTCTCCATTGGGACCCTTTACAGTGAGGGAAATCTCTCTTTTGGGATCCTTTACACTGAGAGAAATCTCTCCAGGACCCTTTACAGTGAGGGAAATCTCTCCATTGATACCCTTTACAGTGAGGGAAATCTCTTCATTGGGACCCTTCACAGTGAGGGAAATCTCTCCAGGACCCTTTACAGTGAGGGAAACCTCTCCATTGGGACCCTTTACAGTGAGAGAAATCTCTCCATTGGGACCCTTTACAGTGAGGGAAATTTCAACATTTGGACCTTTACAGTGAAAGAAATCTCTCCATTGGGACCCTTTACAGTGAGAGAAAACTCGCCAGGACCCTTTACATGGAAGGAAATCTCTCCATTGGGACACTTTACAGTGAGGGAAATCTCTCCATCAGAACCCTTTACAGTGAGGGAAATCTCTCCATTGGGACCCTTGAGAGTGAGAGAAATCTGTCCATTGGGACCCTTTACAGTGAGAGAAATCTCTCCATCGGGACCCTTTACAGTGAGGGAAATCTCTCCATCAGGACCCTTGACAGTGAGGGAAATCTCTCCATCAGGACGATTTCCAGTGAGAGTAATCTCTCCATCAGGACCCTTTACAGTGAGAGAAATCTCTCCATCGGGACCCTTTACAGTGAGGGAAATCTCTCCATCAGGACCCTTGACAGTGAGGGAAATCTCTCCATCTGGACGATTTCCAGTGAGAGTAATCTCTCCATCAGGACCCTTTACAGTGAGAGAAATCTCTCCATCGGGACCCTTTACAGTGAGAGAAATCTCTCCATTAGAACCCTTTACAGTGAGAGAAATCTCTCCATTGGGACCCTTACAGTGAGGGAAATCTCTTCATTGGGAACCTTACAGTGAGGGAAATCTCTCCATAGAACACTTTACAGTGAGGGAAATCTCTCCATTGGGACCCTTACAGTGAGGGAAATCTCTTCATTGGGAACCTTACAGTGAGGGAAATCTCTCCATTAGAACCCTTTACAGTGAGAGAAATCTCTCCATTGGGACCCTTACAGTGAGGGAAATCTCACCATCGGGACCCTTACAGTGAGGGAAATCTCACCATCAGGACCCTTAACAGTGAGGGAAATCTCTCCATTGGGACCCTTTACAGTGAGGAAAACCTCTCTTTCGGGACACTTTACAGTGAGGGAAATCTCTCCTTTGAGACCTCTTTACAGTGAGGGAAATCCCTCCTTTGGGACCCTTTACAGTGAGGGAAATCTGTCCATTGGGACCCTTTACAGTGAGGGAAACCTGTCCATTGCGACCCCTTTACAGTGAGGGAAATCTCTCCATCAGGACCCTTCACAGTGAACAAAATCTCTCCTTTGGGACCCCTTTACAGTGAGAGAAATCACTCCATCAGGACCCTTTACAGTGAGGGAAATCTCTCCATTGGGACCCTTAGAGTGAGGGAAATCTCTCCATTGGGACCCTTACAGTGAGGGAAATCTCTCCATCAGGACCCTTAACAGTGAAGGAAATCTCGCCATTGGGACCCTTTACAGTGAGGGAAATCTCTCCATCAGGACCCTTTACAGTGAGGGAAATCTCTCCATCAGAACCCTTTACAGTGAGGAAAATCTCTCCATTTTGACCCTTTACAATGAGGGAAATCTCTTCATCAGAACCCTTTACAGTGAGAGAAATCTCTCCATTAGAACCCTTTACAGTGAGGGAAATCTCTCCATTGGGACCCTTTACAGTGAGGGAAACCTCTCCATTAGAACCCTTTACAGTGAGGAAAATCTCTCCATTGTGACCCTTTACAGTGAGGGAAATCTCTCCATCAGAACCCTTTACAGTGAGAGAAATCTCTCCATTAGAACCCTTTACAGTGAGAGAAATCTCTCCATTAGAACCCTTTACAGTGAGGTAAATCTCTCCATTGGGACCCTTACAGTGAGGGAAATCTCGCCATTGGGAACCTTACAGTGAGAGAAATCTCTCCATTAGAACCGTTTACAGTGAGAGAAATCTCTCCATTGGGACCCTTTACAGTGAGGAAAACCTCTCTTTAGGGAGCCTTTACAGTGAGGGAAATCTCTCCTTTGGGACCCCTTTACTGTGAGGGAAATCTCTCCATTGGGACCCTTTACAGTGAGAGAAATCTCCCCATTGGGGCCCTTACAGTGAGGGAAATCTCTGCATCAGGACCCTTAACAGTGAGGGAAATCTCTCCATTGGGGCCCTTTACAGTGAGGGAAATCTCTGCATCAGGACCCTTAACAGTGAGGGAAATCTCTCCATTGGGGCCCTTTACAGTGAGGGAAATATCTCCATTGGGACCCTTTACAGTGAGGGAAATCTCTCCATTGGGACCCTTTACAGTGAGGGAAATCTCTCCATTGGGATCCTTACAGTGAGGGAAATCTCTCCATTGGGACCCTTTACAGTGAATGAAATCTCTCCATTGGGAGCCCTTAGAGTGTGAGAAATCTCTCCATCATGACCATTTACAGTGAGAGAAATCGCTCCATTGGGACCCTTTACAGTGAGGGAAATCTCTCCATTGGGACCCTTTACAGTGAGGGAAACCTCTCCATTGGGAGCCTTTACAGTGAAGGAAATATCCCCAATGAGACCCTTTACAGTGAGGGAAATCTCTCCATTGGGACCCTTTACAGTGAGGGAAATCTCTCCATTGGGACCCTTTACAGTGAGGGAAACCTCTCCATTGGGACCCTTTACTGTGAGGGAAATCTCTCCTTTGGGACCCTTTACAGTGAGAGAAATCTCTCCATCAGAACCCTTTGCAGTGAGAGAAATCTCTCCATTATAACCCTTTACAGTGAGGGAAATCTCACCAATGGGACCCTTACAGTGAGGGAAATCTCTCCATTGGGAACCTTACAGTGAGGGAAATCTCTCCGTTAGAACCCTTTACAGTGAGAGAAATCTCTCCATTGGGACCCTTAACAGTGAGGGAAATCTCTCCATTGGGACCCTTTACAGTGAGGAAAACCTCTCTTTAGGGTCCCTTTACAGTGAGGGAAATCTCTCCTTTTTGACCCCTTTACAGTGAGGGAAATCCCTCCATTGGGGCCCTTTACAGTGAGGGAGATTTCTCCATTGGGATCCTTTACAGTGATTGATATATCCCCAATGATACCCTTTACAGTGAGGGAAATCTCTCCATTGGGACCCTTCACAGTGAGGGAAATCTCTCCAGGACCCTTTACAGTGAGGGAAACCTCTCCATTGGGACCCTTTACAGTGAGAGAAATCTCTCCATTGGGACCCATTACAGTGAGGGAAATTTCTCCATTGGGACCCTTTACAGTGAGGGAAATCTCTCCATTGGGACCCTTTACAGTGAAAGAAATCTCTCCATTGGGACCCTTTACAGTGAGAGAAAACTCTCCAGGACCCTTTACATGGAAGGAAATCTCTCCATTGGGACACTTTACAGTGAGGGAAATCTCTCCATCAGAACCCTTTAAAGTGAGGGAAATCTCTCCATTGGGACCCTTGAGAGTGAGAGAAATCTGTCCATTGGGACCCTTTACAGTGAGAGAAATCTCTCCATCGGGACCCTTTACAGTGAGGGAAATCTCTCCATCAGGACCCTTGACAGTGAGGGAAATCTCTCCATCAGGACGATTTCCAGTGAGAGTAATCTCTCCATCAGGACCCTTTACAGTGAGAGAAATCTCTCCATCGGGACCCTTTACAGTGAGGGAAATCTCTCTTTTGGGATCCTTTACACTGAGAGAAATCTCTCCAGGACCCTTTACAGTGAGGGAAATCTCTCCATTGATACCCTTTACAGTGAGGGAAATCTCTTCATTGGGACCCTTCACAGTGAGGGAAATCTCTCCAGGACCCTTTACAGTGAGTTAAACCTCTCCATTGGGACCCTTTACAGTGAGAGAAATCTCTCCATTGGGACCCTTTACAGTGAGGGAAATTTCAACATTTGGACCTTTACAGTGAAAGAAATCTCTCCATTGGGACCCTTTACAGTGAGAGAAAACTCTCCAGGACCCTTTACATGGAAGGAAATCTCTCCATTGGGACACTTTACAGTGAGGGAAATCTCTCCATCAGAACCCTTTACAGTGAGGGAAATCTCTTCATTGGGACCCTTGAGAGTGAGAGAAATCTGTCCATTGGGACCCGTTACAGTGAGAGAAATCTCTCCATCGGGACCCTTTACAGTGAGGGAAATCTCTCCATCAGGACCCTTGACAGTGAGGGAAATCTCTCCATCAGGACGATTTCCAGTGAGAGTAATCTCTCCATCAGGACCCTTTACAGTGAGAGAAATCTCTCCATCGGGACCCTTTACAGTGAGGGAAATCTCTCCATCAGGACCCTTGACAGTGAGGGAAATCTCTCCATCAGGACGATTTCCAGTGAGAGTAATCTCTCCATCAGGACCCTTTACAGTGAGAGAAATCTCTCCATCGGGACCCTTTACAGTGAGAGAAATCTCTCCATCAGGACCCTATACAGTGAGGGAAATCTCTCCATCGGGACCCTTTACAGTGAGGGAAATCTCTCCATCAGGACCCTTTACAGTGAGAGAAATCTCTCCATTTGAACCCTTTACAGTGAGGGAAATCTCTCCATTGGGACCCTTACAGTGAGGGAAATCTCTCCATTGGGAACCTTACAGTGAGAGAAATCTCTCCATTAGAACCCTTTACAGTGAGAGAAATCTCTCCATTGGGACCCTTACAGTGAGGGAAATCTCTTCATTGGGAACCTTACAGTGAGGGAAATCTCTCCATAGAACACTTTACTTTGAGGGAAATCTCTCCATTGGGACCCTTACAGTGAGGGAAATCTCTTCATTGGGAACCTTACAGTGAGGGAAATCTCTCCATTAGAACCCTTTACAGTGAGAGAAATCTCTCCATTGGGACCCTTACAGTGAGGGAAATCTCACCATCGGGACCCTTACAGTGAGGGAAATCTCACCATCAGGACACTTAACAGTGAGGGAAATCTCTCCATTGGGACCCTTTACAGTGAGGAAAACCTCTCTTTCAGGACACTTTACAGTGAGGGAAATCTCTCCTTTGAGACCCCTTTACAGTGAGGGAAATCCCTCCTTTGGGACCCTTTACAGTGAGGGAAATCTGTCCATTGGGACCCGTTACAGTGAGGGAAACCTGTCCATTGCGACCCCTTTACAGTGTGGGAAATCTCTCCTTCAGGACCCTTCACGGTGAACAAAATCTCTCCTTTGGGACCCCTTTACAGTGAGAGAAATCACTCCATCAGGACCCTTTACAGTGAGGGAAATCTCTCCATTGGGACCCTTTACAGTGAGGGAAATCTCTCCATTGGGTTCCTTTACAGTGAGGGAAATCTCTCCATTGGGACCCTTTACAGTGAGAGAAATCACTCCATCAGGACCCTTTACAGTGAGGGAAATCTCTCCATTGGGACCCATTACAGTGAGGGAAATCTCTCCATTGGGACCCTTTACAGTGAGCGAAATCTGTCCATTGGGGCCCTTTACAGTGAGCGAAATCTCTCCATTGGGACCCTTTACAGTGAGGAAAATCTGTCCATTAGAGTCCTTTACAGTGAGCGAAGTCTCTCCATTGGGACCCTTAGAGTGAGGGAAATCTCTCCATTGGGACCCTTACAGTGAGGGAAATCTCTCCATCAGGACCCTTAACAGTGAAGGAAATCTCGCCATTGGGACCCTTTACAGTGAGGGAAATCTCTCCATCAGGACCCTTTACAGTGAGGGAAATCTCTCCATCAGAACCCTTTACAGTGAGGAAAATCTCTCCATTTTGACCCTTTACAATGAGGGAAATCTCTCCATCAGAACCCTTTACAGTGAGAGAAATCTCTCCATTAGAACCCTTTACAGTGAGGGAAATCTCTCCATTGGGACCCTTTACAGTGAGGAAATCTCTCCATTAGAACCCTTTACAGTGAGGAAAATCTCTCCATTGTGACCCTTTACAGTGAGGGAAATCTCTCCATCAGAACCCTTTACAGTGAGAGAAATCTCTCCATTAGAACCCTTTACAGTGAGAGAAATCTCTCCATTAGAACCCTTTACAGTGAGGTAAATCTCTCCATTGGGACCCTTACAGTAAGGGAAATCTCTCCATTGGGAACCTTACAGTGAGAGAAATCTCTCCATTAGAACCGTTTACAGTGAGAGAAATCTCTCCATTGGGACCCTTTACAGTGAGGAAAACCTCTCTTTAGGGAGCCTTTACAGTGAGGAAAACCTCTCTTTAGGGAGCCTTTACAGTGAGGGAAATCTCTCCTTTGGGACCCCTTTACAGTGAGAGAAATCTCCCCATTGGGGCCCTTACAGTGAGGGAAATCTCTGCATCAGGACCCTTAACAGTGAGGGAAATCTCTCCATTGGGGTCCTTTACAGTGAGGGAAATCTCTGCATCAGGACCCTTTACAGTGAGGGAAATGTCTCCATTGGGACCCTTTATAGTGAGGGAAATCTCTCCATTGGGATCCTTACAGTGAGGGAAATCTCTCCATTGGGACCCTTTATAGTGAATGAAATCTCTCCATTGGGAGCCCTTAGAGTGTGAGAAATCTCTCCATCGTGACCATTTACAGTGAGAGAAATCGCTCCATTGGGACCCTTTACAGTGAGGGAAATCTCTCCATTGGGACCCTTTACAGTGAGGGAAACCTCTCCATTGGGAGCCTTTACAGTGAGGGAAATACCCCCAATGAGACCCTTTACAGTCAGGGAAATCTCTCCATTGGGACCCTTTACAGTGAGGGAAATCTCTCCATTGGGACCCTTTACAGTGAGGGAAATCTCTCCATTGGGACCTTTTACAGTGAGGGAAATCTCTCCATTGGGACCCTTTACTGTGAGGGAAATCTCTCCTTTGGGACCCTTTACAGTGAGAGAAATCTCTCCATCAGAACCCTTTGCAGTGAGAGAAATCTCTCCATTATAACCCTTTACAGTGAGGGAAATCTCTCCAATGGCACCCTTACAGTGAGGGAAATCTCTCCATTGGGAACCTTACAGTGAGGGAAATCTCTCCGTTAGAACCCTTTACAGTGAGAGAAAACTCTCCATTGGGACCCTTTACAGTGAGGAAAACCTCTCTTTAGGGTCCCTTTACAGTGAGGGAAATCTCTCCTTTTGGACCCCTTTACAGTGAGGGAAATCCCTCCATTGGGACCCTTTACAGTGAGAGAATTCACTCCATTGGGGCCCTTTACAGTGAGGGAGATTTCTCCATTGGGACCCTTCACAGTGAGGGAAATCTCTCCAGGACCCTTTACAGTGAGGGAAACCTCTCCATTGGGACGCTTTACAGTGAGAGAAATCTCTCCATTGGGACCCTTTACAGTGAGGGAAATTTCTCCATTGGGACCCTTTACAGTGAGGGAAATCTCTCCATTGGGACCCTTTACAGTGAGGGAAATCTCTCTTTTGGGATCCTTTACACTGAGAGAAATCTCCAGGACCCTTTAGAGTGAGGGAAATCTCTCCATTGATACCCTTTACAGTGAGGGAAATCTCTTCATTGGGACTCTTCACAGTGAGGGAAATCTCTCCAGGACCCTTTACAGTGAGGGAAACCTCTCCATTGGGACCCTTTACAGTGAGAGAAATCTCTCCATTGGGACCCTTTACAGTGAGGGAAATTTCAACATTTGGACCTTTACAGTGAAAGAAATCTCTCCATTGGGACCCTTTACAGTGAGAGAAAACTCTACAGGACCCTTTACATGGAAGGAAATCTCTCCATTGGGACACTTTACAGTGAGGGAAATCTCTCCATCAGAACACTTTACAGTGAGGGAAATCTCTCCATTGGGACCCTTGAGAGTGAGAGAAATCTGTCCATTGGGACCCTTTACAGTGAGAGAAATCTCTCCATCGGGACCCTTTACAGTCAGGGAAATCTCTCCATCAGGACCCTTGACAGCGAGGGAAATCTCTCCATCAGGACGATTTCCAGTGAGAGTAATCTCTCCATCAGGACCCTTTACAGTGAGAGAAATCTCTCCATCGGGACCCTTTACAGTGAGAGAAATCTCTCCATCAGGACCTTTTACAGTGAGGGAAATCTCTCCATCGGGACCCTTTACAGTGAGGGAAATCTCTCCATCAGGACCCTTTACAGTGAGAGAAATCTCTCCATCGGGACCATTTACAGTGAGAGAAATCTCTCCATCGGGACCATTTCCAGTGAGGGAAATCTCTCCATCAGGACCCTTTACAGTGAGAGAAATCTCTCCATTGGGACCCTTTACAGTGAGAGAAATGTCTCCATTGGGACCCTTTACAGTGAGGGAAATCACTCCATCGGGACCCTTTACAGTGAGGGAAATCTCTCCATTGGGCCCCTTTACAGCGAGAGAAATCTCTCCATTGGGACCCTTTCCAGTGAGGGAAATCTCTCCATTGGGACCCTTTACAGCGAGAGAAATCTCTCCATTGGGACCCTTTACAGTGAGAGAAATCTCTCCATTGGGACCCTTTACAGTGAGAGAAATCTCTCCATTGGGACCCTTTACAGTGAGGGAAACCTCTCCATTGGGATCCTTTACAGTGAGGGAAATCTCTCCATTGGGACCCTTAACCATGAGGGAAATCTCTCCATCAGGACCCTTTACAGTGAGGGAAATCTCTCCATTGGGACCCTTTACAGTGAGGGAAATCTCTCCATTGGGACCCTTTACAGTGAGGGAAATCTCTCCATTGGGACCCTTTACAGTGAGAGAAATCTCTCCATCAGGACCCTTTACAGTGAGGGAAATCTCTCCATTGGGACCCTTTACAGTGAGAGAAATCTCTCCATCAGAACCCTTTACAGTGAGAGAAATCTCTCCATTGGGACCCTTTACAGTGAGAGAAATCTCTCCATCAGAACCCTTTACAGTGAGGGAAATCTCTCCATCGGAATCCTTCACAGTGAGAGAAATCTCTCCATCAGGACCCTTTACAGTGAGGGAAATCTCTCCATCGGGACCCTTGACAGTGAGGGAAATCTCTCCATCAGGACCCTTTACAGTGAGAGAAATCTCTCCATCAGAACCCTTTACAGTGAGGGAAATCTCTCCATTGTGACCCTTTACAGTGAGAGAAATCTCTCCATCAGAACCCTTTACAGTGAGGGAAATCTCTCCATCGGGCCCCTTGACAGTGAGGGAAATCTCTCCATCTGGCCCCTTGACATTGAGGGAAATCTCTCCATCGGGCCCCTTGACAGTGAGGGAAATCTCTCCATCAAGACCCTTTACAGTGAGGGAAATCTCTCCATTGGGACCCTTGACAGTGAGGGAAATCTCTCCATCGGGCCCCTTGACAGTGAGGGAAATCTCTCCATTGGGACCCTTTACAGTGAGGGAAATCTCTCCATCAGAACCCTTTACAGTGAGGGAAATCTCTCCATCGGGCCCCTTGACAGTGAGGGAAATCTCTCCATCAGGACCCTTTGCAGTGAGAGAAATCTCTCAATTATAACCCTTTACAGTGAGGGAAATCTCTCCAATGGCACCCTTACAGTGAGGGAAATCTCTCCATTGGGAACCTTACAGTGAGGGAAATCTCTCCGTTAGAACCCTTTACAGTGAGAGAAAACTCTCCATTGGGACCCTTAACAGTGAGGGAAATCTCTCCATTGGGACCCTTTACAGTGAGGAAAACCTCTCTTTAGGGTCCCTTTACAGTGAGGGAAATCTCTCCTTTTGGACCCCTTTACAGTGAGGGAAATCCCTCCATTGGGACCCTTTACAGTGAGAGAATTCACTCCATTGGGGCCCTTTACAGTGAGGGAGATTTCTCCATTGGGACCCTTCACAGTGAGGGAAATCTCTCCAGGACCCTTTACAGTGAGGGAAACCTCTCCATTGGGACGCTTTACAGTGAGAGAAATCTCTCCATTGGGACCCTTTACAGTGAGGGAAATTTCTCCATTGGGACCCTTTACAGTGAGGGAAATCTCTCCATTGGGACCCTTTACAGTGAGGGAAATCTCTCTTTTGGGATCCTTTACACTGAGAGAAATCTCCAGGACCCTTTAGAGTGAGGGAAATCTCTCCATTGATACCCTTTACATTGAGGGAAATCTCTTCATTGGGACCCTTCACAGTGAGGGAAATCTCTCCAGGACCCTTTACAGTGAGGGAAACCTCTCCATTGGGACCCTTTACAGTGAGAGAAATCTCTCCATTGGGACCCTTTACAGTGAGGGAAATTTCAACATTTGGACCTTTACAGTGAAAGAAATCTCTCCATTGGGACCCTTTACAGTGAGAGAAAACTCTACAGGACCCTTTACATGGAAGGAAATCTCTCCATTGGGACACTTTACAGTGAGGGAAATCTCTCCATCAGAACACTTTACAGTGAGGGAAATCTCTCCATTGGGACCCTTGAGAGTGAGAGAAATCTGTCCATTGGGACCCTTTACAGTGAGAGAAATCTCTCCATCGGGACCCTTTACAGTCAGGGAAATCTCTCCATCAGGACCCTTGACAGTGAGGGAAATCTCTCCATCAGGACGATTTCCAGTGAGAGTAATCTCTCCATCAGGACCCTTTACAGTGAGAGAAATCTCTCCATCGGGACCCTTTACAGTGAGAGAAATCTCTCCATCAGGACCTTTTACAGTGAGGGAAATCTCTCCATCGGGACCCTTTACAGTGAGGGAAATCTCTCCATCAGGACCCTTTACAGTGAGAGAAATCTCTCCATCGGGACCATTTACAGTGAGAGAAATCTCTCCATCGGGACCATTTCCAGTGAGGGAAATCTCTCCATCAGGACCCTTTACAGTGAGAGAAATCTCTCCATTGGGACCCTTTACAGTGAGAGAAATGTCTCCATTGGGACCCTTTACAGTGAGGGAAATCACTCCATCGGGACCCTTTACAGTGAGGGAAATCTCTCCATTGGGCCCCTTTACAGCGAGAGAAATCTCTCCATTGGGACCCTTTCCAGTGAGGGAAATCTCTCCATTGGGACCCTTTACAGCGAGAGAAATCTCTCCATTGGGACCCTTTACAGTGAGAGAAATCTCTCCATTGGGACCCTTTACAGTGAGAGAAATCTCTCCATTGGGACCCTTTACAGTGAGGGAAACCTCTCCATTGGGATCCTTTACAGTGAGGGAAATCTCTCCATTGGGACCCTTAACCATGAGGGAAATCTCTCCATCAGGACCCTTTACAGTGAGGGAAATCTCTCCATTGGGACCCTTTACAGTGAGGGAAATCTCTCCATTGGGACCCTTTACAGTGAGGGAAATCTCTCCATTGGGACCCTTTACAGTGAGAGAAATCTCTCCATCAGGACCCTTTACAGTGAGGGAAATCTCTCCATTGGGACCCTTTACAGTGAGAGAAATCTCTCCATCAGAACCCTTTACAGTGAGAGAAATCTCTCCATTGGGACCCTTTACAGTGAGAGAAATCTCTCCATCAGAACCCTTTACAGTGAGGGAAATCTCTCCATCGGAATCCTTCACAGTGAGAGAAATCTCTCCATCAGGACCCTTTACAGTGAGGGAAATCTCTCCATCGGGACCCTTGACAGTGAGGGAAATCTCTCCATCAGGACCCTTTACAGTGAGAGAAATCTCTCCATCAGAACCCTTTACAGTGAGGGAAATCTCTCCATTGTGACCCTTTACAGTGAGAGAAATCTCTCCATCAGAACCCTTTACAGTGAGGGAAATCTCTCCATCGGGCCCCTTGACAGTGAGGGAAATCTCTCCATCTGGCCCCTTGACATTGAGGGAAATCTCTCCATCGGGCCCCTTGACAGTGAGGGAAATCTCTCCATCAAGACCCTTTACAGTGAGGGAAATCTCTCCATTGGGACCCTTGACAGTGAGGGAAATCTCTCCATCGGGCCCCTTGACAGTGAGGGAAATCTCTCCATTGGGACCCTTTACAGTGAGGGAAATCTCTCCATCAGAACCCTTTACAGTGAGGGAAATCTCTCCATCGGGCCCCTTGACAGTGAGGGAAATCTCTCCATCAGGACCCTTAACAGTGAGGGAAATCTCGCCATTGGGACGCTTTACAGTGAGGGAAATCTCTCCATCAGGACCCTTTACAGTGAGGGAAATCTCTCCATCAGAACCCTTTACAGTGAGGAAAATCTCTCCATTTTGACCCTTTACAATGAGGGAAATCTCTCCATCAGAACCCTTTACAGTGAGAGAAATCTCTCCATTAGAACCCTTTACAGTGAGGGAAATCCCTCCATTGGGACCCTTTACAGTGAGGGAAATCTCTCCATTAGAACCCTTTACAGTGAGGAAAATCTCTCCATTGTGACCCTTTACAGTGAGGGAAATCTCTCCATCAGAACCCTTTACAGTGAGAGAAATCTCTCCATTAGAACCCTTTACAGTGAGAGAAATCTCTCCATTAGAACCCTTTACAGTGAGGGAAATCTCTCCATTGGGACCCTGACAGTGAGGGAAATCTCTCCATTGGGAACCTTACAGTGAGAGAAATCTCTCCATTAGAACCCTTTACAGTGAGAGAAATCTCTCCATTGGGACCCTTTCCAGTGAGGAAAACCTCTCTTTAGGGAGACTTTACAGTGAGGGAAATCTCTCCATTGGGGCCCTTTACAGTGAGGGAAATATCTCCATTGGGACCCTTTACAGTGAGGGAAATCTCTCCATTGGGACCCTTTACAGTGAGGGAAATCTCTCCATTGGGACCCTTACAGTGAGGGAAATCTCTCCATTGGGACACTTACAGTGAGGGATATCTCTGCATCAGGATCCTTAACAGTGAGGGAAATCTCTCCATTGGGACCCTTTACAGTGAGCGAAATCTCTCCATTGGGACCCTTTACAGTGAGGGAAATGTCTCCATTGGGACCCTTTACAGTGAGGGAAATCTCTCCATTGGGACCCTTTACAGTGAGGGAAATCTCTCCATTGGGACCCTTTGCAGTGAGTCAAACCTCTCCATTGGGACCCTTTACAGTGAGAGAATTCTCTCCATCAGGACCCTTTACAGTGAGGGAAATCTCTCCATTGAGACCCTTTACAGTGAGGGAAATCTCTCCATTGGGACCCTTCACAGTGAGAGAACTCTCTCCATCAGGACCCTTTACAGTGAGGGAAATCTCTCCATCAGAACTATTTATAGTGAGGGAAATCTCTCCATTGGGACCCTTTACAGTGAGAGAAATCTCTCCATTGGGACCCTTCACAGTGAGAGAAGTCTCTCCATTGGGACCCTTTACAGTGAGGGAAATTTCTCCATCAGGACTCTTTACAGTGCGGGAAATCTCTCCATTGGGACCCTTTACAGTGGGGGAAATCTCTCCATTAGAATCCTTTACAGTGAGCGAAATCTCTCCATTGGGACCCTTACAGTGAGGGAAATCTCTCCATTGGGACCCTTACAGTGAGGGAAATCTCTCCATTAGAACCCTTTACAGTGAGAGAAATCACTCCATTAGAACCCTTTACAGTGAGGGAAATCTCTCCATTGGGACCCTTACAGTGAGGGAAATCTCTCCATTGGGAACCTTACAGTGAGAGAAATCTCTCCAATAGAACCCTTTACAGTGAGAGAAATCTCTCCATAGGGACCCTTTACAGTGAGGAAAACCACTCTTTAGGGACCCTTTACAGTGGGGGAAATCTCTCCTTTCGGACTCCTTTCCTGTGAGGGAAATCTGTCCATTGGGACCCTTTACAGTGAGGGAAATCTCTCCATTAGAATCCTTTACAGTGAGCGAAATCTCTGTATCAGAACCCTTTACAGTGAGCAAATCTCTCCATTGGGACCCTTACAGTGAGGGAAATCTCTCCATTGGCACCCTTACAGTGAGGGAAATCTCTGCATCAGGACCCTCAACAGTGAGGGAATTCTCTCCATTGGGGCCTTTTACAGTGAGGGAAATCTCTCCATTGGGACCCTTTTTAGTGAGGGAAATCTCTCCATTGGGACCCTTTACAGTGAGGGAAATCTCTCCATTGGGACCCTTTGCAGTGAGGCAAACCTGTCCATTGGGACCCTTTACAGTGAGAGAAATCTCTCCATCAGGACCCTTTACAGTGAGGGAAATCTCTCCATTGAGACCCTTTACAGTGAGGGAAATCTCTCCATTGGGACCCTTCACAGTGAGAGAACTCTCTCCATCAGGACCATTTACAGTGAGGGAAATCTCTCCATCAGAATCCTTTATAGTGAGGGAAATCTCTCCATTGTGACCCTTTACAGTGAGGGAAATCTCTCCATTGGGACCCTTCACAGAGAGAAGTCTCTCCATTGGGACCCTTTACAGTGAGGGAATTTTCTCCATCAGGACTCTTTACAGTGCGGGAAATCTCTCCATTGGGACCCTTTACAGTGAGGGAAATCACTCCATTAGAATCCTTTACAGTGAGCGAAATCTCTCCATTGGGACCCTTACAGTGAGGGAAATGTCACCATTGGGACCCTTACAGTGAGGGAAATCTCTCCATCCGGACACTTAACAGTGAGGGAAATCTCTCCATTAGAATCCTTTACAGTGAGCGAAATCTCTCCATTGGGACCCTTACAGTGAGGGAAATATCTCCATTGGGACCCTTACAGTGAGGGAAATCTCTCCATCAGGACCCTTAACAGTGAGGGAAATCTCTCCATTGGGACCCTTTACAGTGAGGGAAATCTCTCCATCAGGACCCTTTACAGTGAGGGAAATCTCTCCATTGGGACCCTTTCCAGTGAGGCAAACCTCTCTTCAGGGACCCTTTACAGTGAGGGAAATCTCTCCATTGGGACCCTTTACAATGAGAGCAATCTCTCCATCAGGACCCTTTACAGTGAGGGAAATCTCTCCATTGGGACCCTTTACAGTGAGAGAAATCTCTCCATCAGGACCCTTTACAGTGAGGGAAATCTCTCCATCAGGACCCTTTACAGTGAGGAAAATCTCTCCATTGTGACCCTTTACAGTGAGGGAAATCTCTCCATCAGAACCCTTTACAGTGAGAGAAATCTCTCCATTAGAACCCTTTACAGTGAGAGAAATCTCTCCATTTGAACCCTTTACAGTGAGGGAAATCTCTCCATTGGGACCCTTACAGTGAGGGAAATCTCTCCATTGGGAACCTTACAGTGAGAGAAATCTCTCCATTAGAACCCTTTACAGTGAGAGAAATCTCTCCATTGGGACCCTTACAGTGAGGGAAATCTCTTCATTGGGAACCTTACAGTGAGGGAAATCTCTCCATAGAACACTTTACAGTGAGGGAAATCTCTCCATTGGGACCCTTACAGTGAGGGAAATCTCTTCATTGGGAACCTTACAGTGAGGGAAATCTCTCCATTAGAACCCTTTACAGTGAGAGAAATCTCTCCATTGGGACCCTTACAGTGAGGGAAATCTCACCATCGGGACCCTTACAGTGAGGGAAATCTCACCATCAGGACCCTTAACAGTGAGGGAAATCTCTCCATTGGGACCCTTTACAGTGAGGAAAACCTCTCTTTCAGGACACTTTACAGTGAGGGAAATCTCTCCTTTGAGACCCCTTTACAGTGAGGGAAATCCCTCCTTTGGGACCCTTTACAGTGAGGGAAATCTGTCCATTGGGACCCTTTACAGTGAGGGAAACCTGTCCATTGCGACCCCTTTACAGTGAGGGAAATCTCTCCATCAGGACCCTTCACAGTGAACAAAATCTCTCCTTTGGGACCCCTTTACAGTGAGTGAAATCACTCCATCAGGACCCTTTACAGTGAGGGAAATCTCTCCATTGGGACCCTTTACAGTGAGGGAAATCTCTCCATTGGGCCCCTTTACAGTGAGGGAAATCTCTCCATTGGGACCCTTTACAGTGAGAGAAATCACTCCATCAGGACCCTTTACAGTGAGGGAAATCTCTCCATTGGGACCCATTACAGTGAGGGAAATCTCTCCATTGGGACCCTTTACAGTGAGCGAAATCTGTCCATTGGGGCCCTTTACAGTGAGCGAAATCTCTCCATTGGGACCCTTTACAGTGAGGAAAATCTGTCCATTAGAGTCCTTTACAGTGAGCGAAGTCTCTCCATTGGGACCCTTAGAGTGAGGGAAATCTCTCCATTGGGACCCTTACAGTGAGGGAAATCTCTCCATCAGGACCCTTAACAGTGAAGGAA
This sequence comes from Scyliorhinus torazame, assembly GCF_047496885.1. Lineage (NCBI taxonomy): Eukaryota > Metazoa > Chordata > Chondrichthyes > Carcharhiniformes > Scyliorhinidae > Scyliorhinus > Scyliorhinus torazame. Next base: position 350,643,961 of record NC_092710.1, on the reverse strand, counting down.
ATCTCGCCATTGGGACCCTTGACAGTGAGGGAAATCTCTCCATCAGGACCCTTTACAGTGAGGGAAATCTCTCCATCAGAACCCTTTACAGTGAGGAAAATCTCTCCATTTTGACCCTTTACAATGAGGGAAATCTCTCCATCAGAACCCTTTACAGTGAGAGAAATCTCTCCATTAGAACCCTTTACAGTGAGGGAAATCTCTCCATTGGGACCCTTTATAGTGAGGGAAATCTCTCCATTAGAACCCTTTACAGTGAGGAAAATCTCTCCATTGTGACCCTTTACAGTGAGGGAAATCTCTCCATCAGAACCCTTTACAGTGAGAGAAATCTCTCCATTAGAACCCTTTACAGTGAGAGAAATCTCTCCATTAGAACCCTTTACAGTGAGGTAAATCTCTCCATTGGGACCCTTACAGTGAGGGAAATCTCTCCATTGGGAACCTTACAGTGAGAGAAATCTCTCCATTCGAACCGTTTACAGTGAGAGAAATCTCTCCATTGGGACCCTTTACAGTGAGGAAAACCTCTCTTTAGGGAGCCTTTACAGTGAGGGAAATCTCTCCTTTGGGACCCCTTTACTGTGAGGGAAATCTCTCCATTGGGACCCTTTACAGTGAGAGAAATCTCCCCATTGGGGCCCTTACAGTGAGGGAAATCTCTGCATCAGGACCCTTAACAGTGAGGGAAATCTCTCCATTGGGGCCCTTTACAGTGAGGGAAATCTCTGCATCAGGACCCTTAACAGTGAGGGAAATCTCTCCATTGGGGCCCTTTACAGTGAGGGAAATATCTCCATTGGGACCCTTTACAGTGAGGGAAATCTCTCCATTGGGACCCTTTACAGTGAGGGAAATCTCTCCATTGGGATCCTTACAGTGAGGGAAATCTCTCCATTGGGACCCTTTACAGTGAATGAAATCTCTCCATTGGGAGCCCTTAGAGTGTGAGAAATCTCTCCATCATGACCATTTACAGTGAGAGAAATCGCTCCATTGGGACCCTTTACAGTGAGGGAAATCTCTCCATTGGGACCCTTTACAGTGAGGGAAACCTCTCCATTGGGACCCTTTACAGTGAGGGAAATATCCCCAATGAGACCCTTTACAGTGAGGGAAATCTCTCCATTGGGACCCTTTACAGTGAGGGAAATCTCTCCATTGGGACCCTTTACAGTGAGGGAAACCTCTCCATTGGGACCCTTTACTGTGAGGGAAATCTCTCCTTTGGGACCCTTTACAGTGAGAGAAATCTCTCCATCAGAACCCTTTACAGTGAGGGAAATCTCTCCAATGGGACCCTTACAGTGAGGGAAATCTCTCCATTGGGAACCTTACAGTGAGGGAAATCTCTCCGTTAGAACCCTTTACAGTGAGAGAAATCTCTCCATTGGGACCCTTACAGTGAGGGAAATCTCACCATCGGGACCCTTACAGTGAGGTAAATCTCACCATCAGTGCCCTTAACAGTGAGGGAAATCTCTCCATTGGGACCCTTTACAGTGAGGAAAACCTCTCTTTAGGGTCCCTTTACAGTGAGGGAAATCTGTCCTTTTGGACCCCTTTACAGTGAGGGAAATCCCTCCATTGGGACCCTTTACAGTGAGAGAATTCACTCCATTGGGGCCCTTTACAGTGAGGGAGATTTCTCCATTGGGACCCTTTACAGTGATTGATATATCCCCAATGATACCCTTTACAGTGAGGGAAATCTCTCCATTGGGACCCTTCACAGTGAGGGAAATCTCTCCAGGACCCTTTACAGTGAGGGAAACCTCTCCATTGGGACCCTTTACAGTGAGAGAAATCCCTCCATTGGGACCCTTTACAGTGAGGGAAATTTCTCCATTGGGACCCTTTACAGTGAGGGAAATCTCTCCATTGGGACCCTTTACAGTGAGGGAAATCTCTCTTTTGGGATCCTTTACACTGAGAGAAATCTCTCCAGGACCCTTTACAGTGAGGGAAATCTCTCCATTGATACCCTTTACAGTGAGGGAAATCTCTTCATTGGGACCCTTCACAGTGAGGGAAATCTCTCCAGGACCCTTTACAGTGAGGGAAACCTCTCCATTGGGACCCTTTACAGTGAGAGAAATCTCTCCATTGGGACCATTTACAGTGAGGGAAATTTCAACATTTGGACCTTTACAGTGAAAGAAATCTCTCCATTGGGACCCTTTACAGTGAGAGAAAACTCTCCAGGACCCTTTACATGGAAGGAAATCTCTCCATTGGGACACTTTACAGTGAGGGAAATCTCTCCATCAGAACCCTTTACAGTGAGGGAAATCTCTCCATTGGGACCCTTGAGAGTGAGAGAAATCTGTCCATTGGGACCCTTTACAGTGAGAGAAATCTCTCCATCGGGACCCTTTACAGTGAGGGAAATCTCTCCATCAGGACCCTTGACAGTGAGGGAAATCTCTCCATCAGGACCATTTACAGTGAGGGAAATGTCTCCATCAGGACCATTTCCAGTGAGAGTATTCTCTCCATCAGGACCCTTTACAGTGAGAGAAATCTCTCCATCGGGACCCTTTACAGTGAGAAAAATCTCTCCATCAGGACCCTTTACAGTGAGGGAAATCTCTCCATCGGGACCCTTTACAGTGAGGGAAATCTCTCCATCAGGACCCTTTACAGTGAGAGAAATCTCTCCATCGGGACCATTTACAGTGAGAGAAATCTCTCCATCGGGACCATTTACAGTGAGGGAAATCTCTCCATCAGGACCCTTTACAGTGAGAGAAATCTCTCCATTGGGACCCTTTACAGTGAGAGAAATCTCTCCATTGGGACCCTTTACAGTGAGGGAAATCTCTCCATCGGGACCCTTTACAGTGAGGGAAATCTCTCCATTGGGCCCCTTTACAGCGAGAGAAATCTCTCCATTGGGACCCTTTCCAGTGAGGGAAATCGCTCCATTGGGACCCTTTACAGCGAGAGAAATCTCTCCATTGGGACCCTATACAGTGAGAGAAATCTCTCCATTGGGACCCTTTACAGTGAGAGAAATCTCTCCATTGGGACCCTTTACAGTGAGGGAAACCTCTCCATTGGGACCCTTTACAGTGAGGGAAATCTCTCCATTGGGACCCTTTACCATGAGGGAAAACTCTCCATCAGGACCCTTTACAGTGAGGGAAATCTCTCCATTGGGACCCTTTACAGTGAGGGAAATCTCTCCATTGGGACCCTTTACAGTGAGGGAAATCTCTCCATTGGGACCCTTTACAGTGAGAGAAATCTCTCCATCAGGACCCTTTACAGTGAGGGAAATCTCTCCATTGGGACCCTTTACAGTGAGAGAAATCTCTCCATCAGAACCCTTTACAGTGAGAGAAATCTCTCCATTGGGACCCTTTACAGTGAGAGAAATCTCTCCATCAGAACCCTTTACAGTGAGGGAAATCTCTCCATCAGAATCCTTCACAGTGAGAGAAATCTCTCCATCAGGACCCTTTACAGTGAGGGAAATCTCTCCATCGGGACCATTGACAGTGAGGGAAATCTCTCCATCAGGACCCTTTACAGCGAGAGAAATCTCTCCATCAGAACCCTTTACAGTGAGGGAAATCTCTCCATTGGGACCCTTTACAGTGAGAGAAATCTCTCCATCAGAACCCTTTACAGTGAGGGAAATCTCTCCATCTGGCCCCTTGACATTGAGGGAAATCTCTCCATTGGGCCCCTTGACAGTGAGGGAAATCTCTCCATCAGGACCCTTTACAGTGAGAGAAATCTCTCCATCGGGACCATTTACAGTGAGAGAAATCTCTCCATCGGGACCATTTACAGTGAGGGAAATCTCTCCATCAGGACCCTTTACAGTGAGAGAAATCTCTCCATTGGGACCCTTTACAGTGAGAGAAATCTCTCCATTGGGACCCTTTACAGTGAGGGAAATCTCTCCATCGGGACCCTTTACAGTGAGGGAAATCTCTCCATTGGGCCCCTTTACAGCGAGAGAAATCTCTCCATTGGGACCCTTTCCAGTGAGGGAAATCGCTCCATTGGGACCCTTTACAGCGAGAGAAATCTCTCCATTGGGACCCTATACAGTGAGAGAAATCTCTCCATTGGGACCCTTTACAGTGAGAGAAATCTCTCCATTGGGACCCTTTACAGTGAGGGAAACCTCTCCATTGGGACCCTTTACAGTGAGGGAAATCTCTCCATTGGGACCCTTTACCATGAGGGAAAACTCTCCATCAGGACCCTTTACAGTGAGGGAAATCTCTCCATTGGGACCCTTTACAGTGAGGGAAATCTCTCCATTGGGACCCTTTACAGTGAGGGAAATCTCTCCATTGGGACCCTTTACAGTGAGAGAAATCTCTCCATCAGGACCCTTTACAGTGAGGGAAATCTCTCCATTGGGACCCTTTACAGTGAGAGAAATCTCTCCATCAGAATCCTTTACAGTGAGAGAAATCTCTCCATTGGGACCCTTTACAGTGAGAGAAATCTCTCCATCAGAACCCTTTACAGTGAGGGAAATCTCTCCATCAGAATCCTTCACAGTGAGAGAAATCTCTCCATCAGGACCCTTTACAGTGAGGGAAATCTCTCCATCGGGACCATTGACAGTGAGGGAAATCTCTCCATCAGGACCCTTTACAGCGAGAGAAATCTCTCCATCAGAACCCTTTACAGTGAGGGAAATCTCTCCATTGGGACCCTTTACAGTGAGAGAAATCTCTCCATCAGAACCCTTTACAGTGAGGGAAATCTCTCCATCTGGCCCCTTGACATTGAGGGAAATCTCTCCATCGGGCCCCTTGACAGTGAGGGAAATCTCTCCATCAGGACCCTTTACAGTGAGAGAAATCTCTCCATTGGGACCCTTTACAGTGAGGAAAATCTCTCCATCAAGACCCTTTACAGTGAGGGAAATCTCTCCATTGGGACCCTTGACAGTGAGGGAAATCTCTCCATCGGGCCCCTTGACAGTGAGGGAAATCTCTCCATTGGGACCCTTTACAGTGAGGGAAATCTCTCCATCAGAACCCTTTACAGTGAGGGAAATCTCTCCATCGGGCCCCTTGACAGTGAGGGAAATCTCTCCATCTGGCCCCTTGACATTGAGGGAAATCTCTCCATTGGGCCCCTTGCCAGTGAGGGAAATCTCTCCATCAGGACCCTTTACAGTGAGAGAAATCTCTCCATCGGGCCCCTTGACAGTGAGAGAAATCTCTCCATTGGGACCCTTTACAGTGAGGGAAATCTCTCCATCGGGACCCTTGACAGTGAGGGAAATCTCTCCATTGGGACCCTTTACAGTGAGGGAAATCTCTCCATTGGGACCCTTTACAGTGAGGGAAATCTCTCCATCAGGACCCTTGACAGTGAGAGAAATCTCTCCATCAGGACCCTTTACAGTGAGGGAAATCTCTCCATTGGGACCCTTTACAGTGAGGGAAATCTCTCCATCAGGACCCTTTACAGTGAGAGAAATCTCTCCATCAGGACCCTTTACAGTGAGGGAAATCTCTCCATCAGAACCCTTTACAGTGAGGGAAATTTCTCCATCGGGCCCCTTGACAGTGAGAGAAATCTCTCCATCAGGACCCTTTACAGTGAGGGAAATCTCTCCATCAGAACCCTTTACAGTGAGGGAAATTTCTCCATCGGGCCCCTTTACAGTGAGGGAAATCTCTCCATCAGGACCCTTTACAGTGAGGGAAATCTCTCCATCGGGACCCTTTACAGTGAGGGAAATCTCTCCATCAGGACCCTTTACAGTGAGAGAAATCTCTCCATCGGGACCATTTACAGTGAGAGAAATCTCTCCATCGGGACCATTTACAGTGAGAGATATCTCTCCATTGGGACCCTTTACAGTGAGGGAAATCTCTCCATTGGGACCCTTTACAGTGAGAGAAATCTCTCCATTGGGACCCTTTACAGTGAGGGAAATCTCTCCATCGGGACCCTTTACAGTGAGGGAAATCACTCCATTGGGACCCTTTACAGTGAGGGAAATCTCTCCATTGGGACCCTTTACAGTGAGAGAAATCTCTCCATCAGGACCCTTTACAGTGAGGGAAATCTCTCCATCAGAACCCTTTACAGTGAGGGAAATTTCTCCATCGGGCCCCTTGACAGTGAGAGAAATCTCTCCATCAGGACCCTTTACAGTGAGGGAAATCTCTCCATCAGAACCCTTTACAGTGAGGGAAATTTCTCCATCGGGCCCCTTTACAGTGAGGGAAATCTCTCCATCAGGACCCTTTACAGTGAGGGAAATCTCTCCATCGGGACCCTTTACAGTGAGGGAAATCTCTCCATCAGGACCCTTTACAGTGAGAGAAATCTCTCCATCGGGACCATTTACAGTGAGAGAAATCTCTCCATCGGGACCATTTACAGTGAGAGATATCTCTCCATTGGGACCCTTTACAGTGAGGGAAATCTCTCCATTGGGACCCTTTACAGTGAGAGAAATCTCTCCATTGGGACCCTTTACAGTGAGGGAAATATCTCCATCAGGACCCTTTACAGTGAGGGAAATCTCTCCATTGGGCCCCTTTACAGCGAGAGAAATCTCTCCATTGGGACCCTTTCCAGTGAGGGAAATCTCTCCATTGGGACCCTTTACAGCGAGAGAAATCTCTCCATTGGGACCCTTTACAGTGAGAGAAATCTCTCCATTTGGACCCTTTACAGTGAGAGAAATCTCTCCATTGGGACCCTTTACAATGAGGGAAACCTCTCCATTGGGACCCTTTACAGTGAGGGACATCTATCCATTGGGACACTTTACCATGAGGGAAATCTCTCCATCAGGACCCTTTACAGTGAGAGAAATCTCTCCATCAGGCCCCTTTACAGTGAGAGAAATCTCTCCATTGGGACGCTTTACAGTGAGGGAAATCTCTCCATTGGGACCCTTTACAGTGAGGGAAATCTCTCCATTGGGACCCTTTACAGTGAGGGAAATCTCTCCATTGGGACCCTTTACAGTGAGAGAAATCTCTCCATCAGGACCCTTTACAGTGAGGGAAATCTCTCCATTGGGACCCTTTACAGTCAGAGAAATCTCTCCATCAGAACCCTTTACAGTGAGAGAAATCTCTCCATTGGGACCCTTTACAGGGAGAGAAATCTCTCCATCAGAACCCTTTACAGTGAGGGAAATCTCTCCATCAGAATCCTTCACAGTGAGAGAAATCTCTCCATCAGGACCCTTTACAGTGAGGGAAATCTCTCCATCGGGACCCTTGACAGTGAGGGAAATCTCTCCATCAGGACCCTTTACAGCGAGAGAAATCTCTCCATCAGAACCCTTTACAGTGAGGGAAATCTCTCCATTGGGACCCTTTACAGTGAGAGAAATCTCTCCATCAGAACCCTTTACAGTGAGGGAAATCTCTCCATCGGGCCCCTTGACAGTGAGGGAAATCTCTCCATCTGGCCCCTTGACATTGAGGGAAATCTCTCCATCGGGCCCCTTGACAGTGAGGGAAATCTCTCCATCAGGACCCTTTACAGTGAGGGAAATCTCTCCATCAAGACCCTTTACAGTGAGGGAAATCTCTCCATTGGGACCCTTGACAGTGAGGGAAATCTCTCCATCGGGCCCCTTGACAGTGAGGGAAATCTCTCCATTGGGACCCTTTACAGTGAGGGAAATCTCTCCATCAGAACCCTTTACAGTGAGGGAAATCTCTCCATCGGGCCCCTTGACAGTGAGGGAAATCTCTCCATCTGGCCCCTTGACATTGAGGGAAATCTCTCCATTGGGCCCCTTGACAGTGAGGGAAATCTCTCCATCAGGACCCTTTACAGTGAGAGAAATCTCTCCATCGGGACCCTTGACAGTGAGAGAAATCTCTCCATTGGGACCCTTGACTGTGAGGGAAATCTCTCCATCGGGCCCCTTGACAGTGAGAGAAATCTCTCCATCAGGACCCTTTACAGTGAGGGAAATCTCTCCATCGGGACCCTTTACAGTGAGGGAAACCTCTCCAACAGGACCCTTTACAGTGAGGGAAATCTCTCCATCAGGACCCTTTACAGTGAGGGAAATCTCTCCATCGGGACCCTTTACAGTGAGGGAAACCTCTCCAACAGGACCCTTTACAGTGAGAGAAATCTCTCCATCAGGACCCTTTACAGTGAGGGAAATTTCTCCATCGGGCCCCTTGACAGTGAGAGAAATCTCTCCATCAGGACCCTTTACAGTGAGGAAATCTCTCCATCGGGCCCCTTGACAGTGAGGGAAATCTCTCCATCAGGACCCTTTACAGTGAGGGAAATCTCTCCATCAGGACCCTTTACAGTGAGGGAAATCTCTCCATTGGGACCCTTTACAGTGAGGGAAATCTCTCCATTGGGACCCTTGACAGTGAGAGAAATCTCTCCATTGGGACCCTTTACAGTGACGGAAATCTCTCCATTGGGACCCTTCACAGTGAGAGAAATCTCTCCATTGGGACCCTCTACAGTGAGGGAAATCTCTCCATTGGGACTCTTTACAGTGAGCGAAATCTCTCCATTGGGACCCTTTACAGTGAGGGAAATCTCTCCATCAGAACCCTTTACAGTGAGAGAAATCTCTCCATCGGAACCCTTTACAGTGAGGGAAATCTCTCCATTGGGACCCTTTACAGTGAGGGAAATCTCTCCAGGACCCTTTACAGTGAGGGAAACCTCTCCATCAGGACCCTTTACAGTGAGAGAAATCTCTCCATTGGGGCCCTCTACAGGGAGGGAAATCTCTCCATTGGAACCCTTTACAGTGAGAGAAATCTCTCCATTGGGACCCTTTACAGTGAGAGAAATCTCTCCAGGACCCTTTACAGTGAGGGAAATCTCTCCATTGGGACCCATTACAGTGAGAGAAATCTCTCCATTGGGACCCTTTACAGTGAGGGAAATCTCTCCATCAGGACCCTTTACAGTGAGGGAAATCTCTCCATTGGGACCCTTTACAGTGAGAGAAATCTCTCCAGGACCCTTTACAGTGAGGGAAATCTCTCCATCAGGACCCTTTACAGTGAGGGAAATCTCTCCATTGGGACTCTTTACAGTGAGGGAAGTCTCTCCATTGGGACCCTTTACAGTGAGGGAAATCTCTCCATCAGGACCCTTTACAGTGAGGGAGATCTCTCCATTGGGACTCTTCACAGTGAGAGAAATCTCTCCTTCAGGACCCTTTACAGTGAGAGAAATCTCTCCATCAGGACCCTTTACAGTGAGAAAAATCTCTCCATTGGGACCCTTTACAGTGAGGGAAATCTCTCCATTGGGGCCTTTAACAGTGAGGGAAATCACTCCATTGGGACACTTTACAGTGAGGGAGATTTCTCCATTGGGACCCTTTACAGTGAGAGAAATCTCTCCATTGGGACCCTTTACAGTGAGGGAAATCTATCCAACGGAACCCTTTACAGTGAGGGAAATCTCTCCATTGGGACCCTCTACAGTGAGGGAAATCTCTCCATCAGGACCCTTTACAGTGAGGGAAATCTCTCCATTGGGACCCTTTACAGTGAGGGAAATCTCTGCATTGGGACCCTTTACAGTGAGGGAAATCTATCCATTAGAATCCTTTACAGTGAGAGAATTCACTCCATTGGGGCCCTTTACAGAGAGGGAGATTTCTCCATTGGGACCCTTTACAGTGATTGATATATCCCCAATGATACCCTTTACAGTGAGGGAAATCTCTCCATTGGGACCCTTCACAGTGAGGGAAAGCTCTTCAGGACCCTTTACAGTGAGGGAAACCTCTCCATTGGGACCCTTTACAGTGAGAGAAATCTCTCCATTGGGACCCTTTACAGTGAGGGAAATTTCTCCATTGGGACCCTTTACAGTGAGGAAAAACTCTCTTTTGGGATCCTTTTCACTGAGAGAAATCTCTCCAGGACCCTTTACAGTGAGGGAAATCTCTCCATTGATACCCTTTACAGTGAGGGAAATCTCTTCATTGGGACCCTTCACAGTGAGGGAAATCTCTCCAGGACCCTTTACAGTGAGGGAAACCTCTCCATTGGGACCCTTTACAGTGAGAGAAATCTCTCCATTGGGACCCTTTACAGTGAGGGAAATTTCAACATTTGGACCTTTACAGTGAAAGAAATCTCTCCATTGGGACCCTTTACAGTGAGAGAAAACTCTCCAGGACCCTTTACATGGAAGGAAATCTCTCCATTGGGACACTTTACAGTGAGGGAAATCTCTCCATCAGAACCCTTTACAGTGAGGGAAATCTCTCCATTGGGACCCTTGAGAGTGAGAGAAATCTGTCCATTGGGACCCTTTACAGTGAGAGAAATCTCTCCATCGGGACCCTTTACAGTGAGGGAAATCTCTCCATCAGGACCCTTGACAGTGAGGGAAATGTCTCCATCAGGACCATTTACAGTGAGAGTAATCTCTCCATCAGGACCCTTTACAGTGAGAGAAATCTCTCCATCGGGACCCTTTACAGTGAGAGAAATCTCTCCATCAGGACCCTTTACAGTGAGGGAAATCTCTCCATCGGGACCCTTTACAGTGAGGGAAATCTCTCCATCAGGACCCTTTACAGTGAGAGAAATCTCTCCATCGGGACCATTTACAGTGAGAGAAATCTCTCCATCGAGACCATTTACAGTGAGGGAAATCTCTCCATCAGGACCCTTTACAGTGAGAGAAATCTCTCCATTGGGACCCTTTACAGTGAGAGAAATCTCTCCATTGGGACCCTTTACAGTGAGGGAAATCTCTCCATCGGGACCCTTTACAGTGAGGGAAATCTCTCCATTGGGCCCCTTTACAGCGAGAGAAATCTCTCCATTGGGACCCTTTCCAGTGAGGGAAATCTCTCCATTGGGACCCTTTACAGTGAGAGAAATCTCTCCATTGGGACCCTTTACAGTGAGAGAAATCTCTCCATTGGGACCCTTTACAGTGAGGGAAACCTCTCCATTGGGACCCTTTACAGTGAGGGAAATCTCTCCATTGGGACCCTTTACCATGAGGGAAATCTCTCCATCAGGACCCTTTACATGGAGGGAAATCTCTCCATTGGGACCCTTTACAGTGAGAGAAATCTCTCCATTGGGACCCTTTACAGTGAGGGAAATCTCTCCATTGGGACCCTTTACAGTGAGAGAAATCTCTCCATCAGGACCCTTTACAGTGAGGGAAATGTCTCCATTGGGACCCTTTACAGTGAGAGAAATCTCTCCATCAGAACCCTTTACAGTGAGAGAAATCTCTCCATTGGGACCCTTTACAGTGAGAGAAATCTCTCCATCAGAACCCTTTACAGTGAGGGAAATCTCTCCATCAGAATCCTTCACAGTGAGAGAAATCTCTCCATCAGGACCCTTTACAGTGAGGGAAATCTCTCCATCGGGACCCTTGACAGTGAGGGAAATCTCTCCATCAGGACCCTTTACAGTGAGAGAAATCTCTCCATCAGAACCCTTTACAGTGAGGGAAATCTCTCCATTGGGACCCTTTGCAGTGAGAGAAATCCCTCCATCAGAACCCTTTACAGTGAGAGAAATCTCTCCATCAGAACCCTTTACAGTGAGGGAAATCTCTCCATCAGAATCCTTCACAGTGAGAGAAATCTCTCCATCAGGTCCCTTTACAGTGAGGGAAATCTCTCCATCGGGACGCTTGACAGTGAGGGAAATCTCTCCATCAGGACCCTTTACAGTGAGAGAAATCTCTCCATCAGAACCCTTTACAGTGAGGGAAATCTCTCCATTGGGACCCTTGACAGTGAGAGAAATCTCTCCATTGGGACCCTTTACAGTGACGGAAATCTCTCCATTGGGACCCTTCACAGTGAGAGAAATCTCTCCATTGGGACCCTCTACAGTGAGGGAAATCTCTCCATTGGGACTCTTTACAGTGAGCGAAATCTCTCCATTGGGACCCTTTACAGTGAGGGAAATCTCTCCATCAGAACCCTTTACAGTGAGAGAAATCTCTCCATCGGAACCCTTTACAGTGAGGGAAATCTCTCCATTGGGACCCTTTACAGTGAGGGAAATCTCTCCAGGACCCTTTACAGTGAGGGAAACCTCTCCATCAGGACCCTTTACAGTGAGAGAAATCTCTCCATTGGGGCCCTCTACAGGGAGGGAAATCTCTCCATTGGAACCCTTTACAGTGAGAGAAATCTCTCCATTGGGACCCTTTACAGTGAGAGAAATCTCTCCAGGACCCTTTACAGTGAGGGAAATCTCTCCATTGGGACCCATTACAGTGAGAGAAATCTCTCCATTGGGACCCTTTACAGTGAGGGAAATCTCTCCATCAGGACCCTTTACAGTGAGGGAAATCTCTCCATTGGGACCCTTTACAGTGAGAGAAATCTCTCCAGGACCCTTTACAGTGAGGGAAATCTCTCCATCAGGACCCTTTACAGTGAGGGAAATCTCTCCATTGGGACTCTTTACAGTGAGGGAAATCTCTCCATTGGGACCCTTTACAGTGAGGGAAATCTGTCCATCAGGACCCTTTACAGTGAGGGAAATCTCTCCATTGGGACTCTTCACAGTGAGAGAAATCTCTCCTTCAGGACCCTTTACAGTGAGAGAAATCTCTCCATCAGGACCCTTTACAGTGAGAGAAATCTCTCCATTTGGACCCTTTACAGTGAGGGAAATCTCTCCATTGGGGCCTTTAACAGTGAGGGAAATCTCTCCATTGGGACACTTTACAGTGAGGGAAATCTCTCAATCAGGACCCTTTACAGTGAGGGAAATCTCTCCATTGGGACCCTTTACAGTGAGGGAAATCTCTCCATTGGGACCCTTTACAGTGAGGGAAATCTCTCCATTGGGACCCTTTACAGTGAGAGAAATCTCTCCATTGGGAACCTTTACAGTGAGGGAAATCTATCCAACGGAACCCTTTACAGTGAGGGAAATCTCTCCATTGGGACCCTCTACAGTGAGGGAAATCTCTCCATCAGGACCCTTTACAGTGAGGGAAATCTCTCCATTGGGACCCTTTACAGTGAGGGAAATCTCTGCATTGGGACCCTTTACAGTGAGGGAAATCTATCCATTAGAATCCTTTACAGTGAGAGAATTCACTCCATTGGGGCCCTTTACAGTGAGGGAGATTTCTCCATTGGGACCCTTTACAGTGATTGATATATCCCCAATGATACCCTTTACAGTGAGGGAAATCTCTCCATTGGGACCCTTCACAGTGAGGGAAAGCTCTTCAGGACCCTTTACAGTGAGAGGAATCTCTCCATTGGGACCCTTTACAGTGAGGGAAATTTCTCCATTGGGACCCTTTACAGTGAGGAAAATCTCTCTTTTGGGATCCTTTACACTGAGAGAAATCTCTCCAGGACCCTTTACAGTGAGGGAAATCTCTCCATTGATACCCTTTACAGTGAGGGAAATCTCTTCATTGGGACCCTTCACAGTGAGGGAAATCTCTCCAGGACCCTTTACAGTGAGGGAAACCTCTCCATTGGGACCCTTTACAGTGAGAGAAATCTCTCCATTGGGACCCTTTACAGTGAGGGAAATTTCAACATTTGGACCTTTACAGTGAAAGAAATCTCTCCATTGGGACCCTTTACAGTGAGAGAAAACTCTCCAGGACCCTTTACATGGAAGAAAATCTCTCCATTGGGACACTTTACAGTGAGGGAAATCTCTCCATCAGAACCCTTTACAGTGAGGGAAATCTCTCCATTGGGACCCTTGAGAGTGAGAGAAATCTGTCCATTGGGACCCTTTACAGTGAGAGAAATCTCTCCATCGGGACCCTTTACAGTGAGGGAAATCTCTCCATCAGGACCCTTGACAGTGAGGGAAATGTCTCCATCAGGACCATTTACAGTGAGAGTAATCTCTCCATCAGGACCCTTTACAGTGAGAGAAATCTCTCCATCGGGACCCTTTACAGTGAGAGAAATCTCTCCATCAGGACCCTTTACAGTGAGGGAAATCTCTCCATCGGGACCCTTTACAGTGAGGGAAATCTCTCCATCAGGACCCTTTACAGTGAGAGAAATCTCTCCATCGGGACCATTTACAGTGAGAGAAATCTCTCCATCGAGACCATTTACAGTGAGGGAAATCTCTCCATCAGGACCCTTTACAGTGAGAGAAATCTCTCCATTGGGACCCTTTACAGTGAGAGAAATCTCTCCATTGGGACCCTTTACAGTGAGGGAAATCTCTCCATCGGGACCCTTTACAGTGAGGGAAATCTCTCCATTGGGCCCCTTTACAGCGAGAGAAATCTCTCCATTGGGACCCTTTCCAGTGAGGGAAATCTCTCCATTGGGACCCTTTACAGCGAGAGAAATCTCTCCATTGGGACCCTTTACAGTGAGAGAAATCTCTCCATTGGGACCCTTTACAGTGAGAGAAATCTCTCCATTGGGACCCTTTACAGTGAGGGAAACCTCTCCATTGGGACCCTTTACAGTGAGGGAAATCTCTCCATTGGGACCCTTTACCATGAGGGAAATCTCTCCATCAGGACCCTTTACAGTGAGGGAAATCTCTCCATTGGGACCCTTTACAGTGAGGGAAATCTCTCCATTGGGACCCTTTACAGTGAGGGAAATCTCTCCATTGGGACCCTTTACAGTGAGAGAAATCTCTCCATCAGGACCCTTTACAGTGAGGGAAATCTCTCCATTGGGACCCTTTACAGTGAGAGAAATCTCTCCATCAGAACCCTTTACAGTGAGAGAAATCTCTCCATTGGGACCCTTTACAGTGAGAGAAATCTCTCCATCAGAACCCTTTACAGTGAGGGAAATCTCTCCATCAGAATCCTTCACAGTGAGAGAAATCTCTCCATCAGGACCCTTTACAGTGAGGGAAATCTCTCCATCGGGACCCTTGACAGTGAGGGAAATCTCTCCATCAGGACCCTTTACAGTGAGAGAAATCTCTCCATCAGAACCCTTTACAGTGAGGGAAATCTCTCCATTGGGACCCTTTGCAGTGAGAGAAATCCCTCCATCAGAACCCTTTACAGTGAGAGAAATCTCTCCATCAGAAGAACCCTTTACAGTGAGGGAAATCTCTCCATCAGAATCCTTCACAGTGAGAGAAATCTCTCCATCAGGACCCTTTACAGTGAGGGAAATCTCTCCATCGGGACCCTTGACAGTGAGGGAAATCTCTCCATCAGGACCCTTTACAGTGAGAGAAATCTCTCCATCAGAACCCTTTACAGTGAGGGAAATCTCTCCATTGGGACCCTTTACAGTGAGAGAAATCTCTCCATCAGAACCATTTACAGTGAGGGAAATCTCTCCATCGGGCCCCTTGACAGTGAGGGAAATCTCTCCATCTGGCCCCTTGACATTGAGGGAAATCTCTCCATCGGGCCCCTTGACAGTGAGGGAAATCTCTCCATCAAGACCCTTTACAGTGAGGGAAATCTCTCCATTGGGACCCTTGACAGTGAGGGAAATCTCTCCATCGGGCCCCTTGACAGTGAGGGAAATCTCTCCATTGGGACCCTTTACAGTGAGGGAAATCTCTCCATCAGAACCCTTTACAGTGAGGGAAATCTCTCCATCGGGCCCCTTGACAGTGAGGGAAATCTCTCCATCTGGCCCCTTGACATTGAGGGAAATCTCTCCATTGAGCCCCTTGACAGTGAGGGAAATCTCTCCATCAGGACCCTTTACAGTGAGAGAAATCTCTCCATCGGGTCCCTTGACAGTGAGGGAAATCTCTCCATTGGGACCCTTGACAGTGAGGGAAATCTCTCCATCGGGCCCCTTGACAGTGAGAGAAATCTCTCCATCAGGACCCTTTACAGTGAGAGAAATCTCTCCATCAGGACCCTTTACAGTGAGGGAAATCTCTCCATCGGGCCCCTTTACCGTGAGAGGAATCTCTCCATCGGGCCCCTTTGCAGTGAGAGAAATCTCTCCATCAGGACCCTTTACAGTGAGGGAAATTTCTCCATCGGGCCCCTTGACAGTGAGAGAAATCTCTCCATCAGGACCCTTTACAGTGAGGGAAATCTCTCCATCGGGCCCCTTGACAGTGAGGGAAATCTCTCCATCAGGACCCTTTACAGTGAGGGAAATCTCTCCATTAGGACCCTTTACAGTGAGAGAAATCTCTCCATCAGGACCCTTTACAGTGAGAGAAATCTCTCCATCAGAACCCTTTACAGTGAGGGAAATCTCTCCATTGGGACCCTTTACAGTGAGGGAAACCTCTCCAACAGGACCCTTTACAGTGAGGGAAATCTCTCCATTGGGACCCTTGACAGTGAGAGAAATCTCTCCATTGGGACCCTTTACAGTGAGGGAAATCTCTCCTTTGGGACCCTTTACAGTGAGAGAAATCTCTCCATTGGGACCCTCTACAGTGAGGGAAATCTCTCCATTGGGACTCTTTACAGTGAGAGAAATCTCTCCATTGGGACCCTTTACAGTGAGGGAAATCTCTCCATCAGAACCCTTTACAGTGAGGGAAATCTCTCCATTGGGACCCTTTACAGTGAGAGAAATCTCTCCATCAGGACCCTTTACAGTGAGGGAAATCTCTCCATTGGGACCCTTTACAGTGAGAGAAATCTCTCCATCAGAACCCTTTACAGTGAGAGAAATCTCTCCATTGGGACCCTTTACAGTGAGAGAAATCTCTCCATCAGAACCCTTTACAGTGAGGGAAATCTCTCCATCAGAATCCTTCACAGTGAGAGAAATCTCTCCATCAGGACCCTTTACAGTGAGAGAAATCTCTCCATTGGGACTCTTTACAGTGAGGGAAATCTCTCCATCGGGACCCTTGACAGTGAGGGAAATCTCTCCATCAGGACCCTTTACAGTGAGAGAAATCTCTCCATCAGAAACCTTTACAGTGAGGGAAATCTCTCCATTGGGACCCTTTACAGTGAGAGAAATCTCTCCATCAGAACCCTTTACAGTGAGAGAAATCTCTCCATCAGAACCCTTTACAGTGAGGGAAATCTCTCCATCAGAATCCTTCACAGTGAGAGAAATCTCTCCATCAGGACCCTTTACAGTGAGGGAAATCTCTCCATCGGGACCCTTGACAGTGAGGGAAATCTCTCCATCAGGACCCTTTACAGTGAGAGAAATCTCTCCATCAGAACCCTTTACAGTGAGAGAAATCTCTCCATCAGAACCCTTTACACTGAGAGAAATCTCTCCATCAGAACCCTTTACAGTGAGGGAAATCTCTCCATCGGGCCCCTTGACAGTGAGGGAAATCTCTCCATCTGGCCCCTTGACATTGAGGGAAATCTCTCCATCGGGCCCCTTGACAGTGAGGGAAATCTCTCCATCAAGACCCTTTACAGTGAGGGAAATCTCTCCATCAGAACCCTTTACAGTGAGGGAAATCTCTCCATCGGGCCCCTTGACAGTGAGGGAAATCTCTCCATCTGGCCCCTAGACATTGAGGGAAATCTCTCCATTGGGCCCCTTGACAGTGAGGGAAATCTCTCCATCAGGACCCTTTACAGTGAGAGAAATCTCTCCATCGGGTCCCTTGACAGTGAGGGAAATCTCTCCATTGGGACCCTTGACAGTGAGGGAAATCTCTCCATCGGGCCCCTTGACAGTGAGAGAAATCTCTCCATCAGGACCCTTTACATTGAGGGAAATCTCTCCATCGGGCCCCTTGACAGTGAGGGAAATCTCTCCATCAGGAACCTTTACAGTGAGGGAAATCTCTCCATTAGGACCCTTTACAGTGAGAGAAATCTCTCCATCAGGACCCTTTACAGTGAGGGAAATCTCTCCATTGGGACCCTTTACAGTGAGGGAAACCTCTCCAACAGGACCCTTTACAGTGAGGGAGATCTCTCCATTGGGACCCTTGACAGTGAGAGAAATCTCTCCATTGGGACCCTTTACAGTGAGGGAAATCTCTCCATTGGGACCCTTTACAGTGAGAGAAATCTCTCCATTGGGACCCTCTACAGTGAGGGAAATCTCTCCATTGGGACTCTTTACAGTGAGAGAAATCTCTCCATTGGGACCCTTTACAGTGAGGGAAATCTCTCCATCAGAACCCTTTACAGTGAGAGAAATCTCTCCATCGGAACCCTTTACAGTGAGGGAAATCTCTCCATTGGGACCCTTTACAGTGAGGGAAATCTCTCCAGGGCCCTTTACAGTGAGGGAAACCTCTCCATCAGGACCCTTTACAGTGAGAGAAATCTCTCCATTGGGGCCCTCTACAGGGAGGGAAATCTCTCCATTGGAACCCTTTACAGTGAGAGAAATCTCTCCATTGGGACCCTTTACAGTGAGAGAAATCTCTCCAGGCCCCTTTACAGTGAGGGAAATCTCTCCATTGGGACCCTTTACAGTGAGGGAAATCTCTCCATCAGGACCCTTTACAGTGAGGGAAATCTCTCCATTGGGACCCTTTACAGTGAGAGAAATCTCTCCAGGACCCTTTACAGTGAGGGAAATCTCTCCATCAGGACCCTTTACAGTGAGGGAAATCTCTCCATTGGGACTCTTTACAGTGAGGGAAATCTCTCCATTGGGACCCTTTACAGTGAGGGAAATCTCTCCATCAGGACCCTTTACAGTGAGGGAAATCTCTCCATTGGGACTCTTCACAGTGAGAGAAATCTCTCCATCAGGACCCTTTACAGTGAGAGAAATCTCTCCATCAGGACCCTTTACAGTGAGAGAAATCTCTCCATTGGGACCCTTTACAATGAGGGAAATCTCTCCATTGGGGCCTTTTACAGTGAGGGAAATCTCTCCATTGGGACACTTTACAGTGAGGGAAATCTCTCCATCAGGACCCTTTACAGTGAGGGAAGTCTCTCCATTGGGACCCTTTACAGTGAGGGAAATCTCTCCATTGGGACCCTTTACAGTGAGGGAAATCTCTCCATTGGGACCCTTTACAGTGAGAGAAATCTCTCCATTGGGACCCTTTACAGTGAGGGAAATCTATCCAACGGAACCCTTTACAGTGAGGGAAATCTCTCCATTGGGACCCTCTACAGTGAGGGAAATCTCTCCATCAGGACCCTTTACAGTGAGGGAAATCTCTCCATTGGGACCCTTTACAGTGAGGGAAATCTCTGCATTGGGACCCTTTACAGTGAGGGAAATCTATCCATTAGAATCCTATACAGTGAGAGAGATCTCTCCATTGGGACGCTTTCCAGTGAGGGAAATCTCTCCATCAGGACCCTTTACAGTGAGAGAAATCTCTCCATCAGGACCCTTTACAGTGAGAGAAATCTCTCCATCAGGACCCTTTACAGTGAGAGAAATCTCTCCATTGGGACCCTTTACAGTGAGGGAAATCTCTCCATCAGAACCCTTTACAGTGAGGGAAATCTCTCCATTGGGACCCTTTACAGTGAGAGAAATCTCTCCATCAGGACCCTTTACAGTGAGGGAAATCTCTCCATTGGGACCCTTTACAGTGAGAGAAATCTCTCCATCAGAACCCTTTACAGTGAGAGAAATCTCTCCATTGGGACCCTTTACAGTGAGAGAAATCTCTCCATCAGAACCCTTTACAGTGAGGGAAATCTCTCCATCAGAATCCTTCACAGTGAGAGAAATCTCTCCATCAGGACCCTTTACAGTGAGAGAAATCTCTCCATTGGGACTCTTTACAGTGAGGGAAATCTCTCCATCGGGACCCTTGACAGTGAGGGAAATCTCTCCATCAGGACCCTTTACAGTGAGAGAAATCTCTCCATCAGAAACCTTTACAGTGAGGGAAATCTCTCCATTGGGACCCTTTACAGTGAGAGAAATCTCTCCATCAGAACCCTTTACAGTGAGAGAAATCTCTCCATCAGAACCCTTTACAGTGAGGGAAATCTCTCCATCAGAATCCTTCACAGTGAGAGAAATCTCTCCATCAGGACCCTTTACAGTGAGGGAAATCTCTCCATCGGGACCCTTGACAGTGAGGGAAATCTCTCCATCAGGACCCTTTACAGTGAGAGAAATCTCTCCATCAGAACCCTTTACAGTGAGAGAAATCTCTCCATCAGAACCCTTTACAGTGAGAGAAATCTCTCCATCAGAACCCTTTACAGTGAGGGAAATCTCTCCATCGGGCCCCTTGACAGTGAGGGAAATCTCTCCATCTGGCCCCTTGACATTGAGGGAAATCTCTCCATCGGGCCCCTTGACAGTGAGGGAAATCTCTCCATCAAGACCCTTTACAGTGAGGGAAATCTCTCCATCAGAACCCTTTACAGTGAGGGAAATCTCTCCATCGGGCCCCTTGACAGTGAGGGAAATCTCTCCATCTGGCCCCTAGACATTGAGGGAAATCTCTCCATTGGGCCCCTTGACAGTGAGGGAAATCTCTCCATCAGGACCCTTTACAGTGAGAGAAATCTCTCCATCGGGTCCCTTGACAGTGAGGGAAATCTCTCCATTGGGACCCTTGACAGTGAGGGAAATCTCTCCATCGGGCCCCTTGACAGTGAGAGAAATCTCTCCATCAGGACCCTTTACATTGAGGGAAATCTCTCCATCGGGCCCCTTGACAGTGAGGGAAATCTCTCCATCAGGAACCTTTACAGTGAGGGAAATCTCTCCATTAGGACCCTTTACAGTGAGAGAAATCTCTCCATCAGGACCCTTTACAGTGAGGGAAATCTCTCCATTGGGACCCTTTACAGTGAGGGAAACCTCTCCAACAGGACCCTTTACAGTGAGGGAGATCTCTCCATTGGGACCCTTGACAGTGAGAGAAATCTCTCCATTGGGACCCTTTACAGTGAGGGAAATCTCTCCATTGGGACCCTTTACAGTGAGAGAAATCTCTCCATTGGGACCCTCTACAGTGAGGGAAATCTCTCCATTGGGACTCTTTACAGTGAGAGAAATCTCTCCATTGGGACCCTTTACAGTGAGGGAAATCTCTCCATCAGAACCCTTTACAGTGAGAGAAATCTCTCCATCGGAACCCTTTACAGTGAGGGAAATCTCTCCATTGGGACCCTTTACAGTGAGGGAAATCTCTCCAGGGCCCTTTACAGTGAGGGAAACCTCTCCATCAGGACCCTTTACAGTGAGAGAAATCTCTCCATTGGGGCCCTCTACAGGGAGGGAAATCTCTCCATTGGAACCCTTTACAGTGAGAGAAATCTCTCCATTGGGACCCTTTACAGTGAGAGAAATCTCTCCAGGCCCCTTTACAGTGAGGGAAATCTCTCCATTGGGACCCTTTACAGTGAGGGAAATCTCTCCATCAGGACCCTTTACAGTGAGGGAAATCTCTCCATTGGGACCCTTTACAGTGAGAGAAATCTCTCCAGGACCCTTTACAGTGAGGGAAATCTCTCCATCAGGACCCTTTACAGTGAGGGAAATCTCTCCATTGGGACTCTTTACAGTGAGGGAAATCTCTCCATTGGGACCCTTTACAGTGAGGGAAATCTCTCCATCAGGACCCTTTACAGTGAGGGAAATCTCTCCATTGGGACTCTTCACAGTGAGAGAAATCTCTCCATCAGGACCCTTTACAGTGAGAGAAATCTCTCCATCAGGACCCTTTACAGTGAGAGAAATCTCTCCATTGGGACCCTTTACAATGAGGGAAATCTCTCCATTGGGGCCTTTTACAGTGAGGGAAATCTCTCCATTGGGACACTTTACAGTGAGGGAAATCTCTCCATCAGGACCCTTTACAGTGAGGGAAGTCTCTCCATTGGGACCCTTTACAGTGAGGGAAATCTCTCCATTGGGACCCTTTACAGTGAGGGAAATCTCTCCATTGGGACCCTTTACAGTGAGAGAAATCTCTCCATTGGGACCCTTTACAGTGAGGGAAATCTATCCAACGGAACCCTTTACAGTGAGGGAAATCTCTCCATTGGGACCCTCTACAGTGAGGGAAATCTCTCCATCAGGACCCTTTACAGTGAGGGAAATCTCTCCATTGGGACCCTTTACAGTGAGGGAAATCTCTGCATTGGGACCCTTTACAGTGAGGGAAATCTATCCATTAGAATCCTATACAGTGAGAGAGATCTCTCCATTGGGACGCTTTCCAGTGAGGGAAATCTCTCCATCAGGACCCTTTACAGTGAGAGAAATCTCTCCATCAGGACCCTTTACAGTGAGAGAAATCTCTCCATCAGGACCCTTTACAGTGAGGGAAATCTCTCCATTGGGACCCTTTACATTGAGGGAAATCTCTCCATCAGAACCCTTTACAGTAAGGGAAATCTCTCCATTGGGACCCTTTACAGTGAGCGAAATCTCTCCATTGGGACCCTTTACAGTGAGGGAAATCTCTCCATTGGGACCCTTTACAGTGAGCGAAATCTCTCCATTGGGACCCTTTACAGTAAGGGAAATCTCTCCATTGGGACCCTTTACAGTGAGGGAAATCTCTCCATTGGGACCCTTTACAGTGAGAGAAATCTCTCCATCAGAACCCTTTACAGTGAGGGAAATCTCTCCATCAGAACCCTTTACAGTGAGGGAAATCTCTCCATCGGGACCCTTGACAGTGAGGGAAATCTCTCCATCAGGACCCTTTACAGTGAGGGAAATCTCTCCATTGGGACCTTTTACAGTGAGGGAAATCTCTCCATCATAACCCTTTACTGTGAGGGAAATCTCTCCATCGGGACCCTTGACAGTGAGGGAAATCGCTCCATCGGGACCCTTTACAGTGAGGGAAATCTCTCCATCAGAACCCTTTACAGTGAGGGAAATATCTCCATCAGAACCCTTTACAGTGAGAGAAATCTCTCCATCAGGACCCTTTACAGTGAGGGAAATCTCTCCATTGGGACCCTCTACAGTGAGGGAAATCTCTCCATCAGAACCCTTTACAGTGAGGGAAATCTCTCCATCGGGCTCCTTGACAGTGAGGGAAATCTCTCCATCAGGACCCTTTACAGTGAGGGAAATCTCTCCATTAGGACCCTTTACAGTGAGAGAAATCTCTCCATCAGCACCCTTTACAGTGAGGGAAATCTCTCCATTGGGACCCTTTACAGTGAGGGAAACCTCTCCAACAGGACCCTTTACAGTGAGGGAAATCTCTCCATTGGGACTCTTTACAGTGAGAGAAATCTCTCCATTGGGACCCTTTACAGTGAGGGAAATCTCTCCATTGGGACCCTTTACAGTGAGAGAAATCTCTCCATTGGGATCCTCTACAGTGAGGGAAATCTCTCCATTGGGACTCTTTACAGTGAGAGAAATCTCTCCATTGGGACCCTTTACAGTGAGGGAAATCTCTCCATTGGGACCCTTTACAGTGAGGGAAATCTCTCCATCAGAACCCTTTACAGTGAGAGAAATCTCTCCATCGGAACCCTTTACAGGGAGGGAAATCTCTCCATTGGGGCCCTTTACAGTGAGAGAAATCTCTCCATCAGGACCCTTTACAGTGAGGGAAATCTCTCCATCGGAACCCTTTACAGGTAGGGAAATCTCTCCATTGGGACCCTTTACAGTGAGAGAAATCTCTCCATCAGGACCCTTTACAGTGAGGGAAATCTCTCCATTGGGACCCTTTACAGTGAGGGAAATCTCTCCATTGGGACGCTTTACAGTGAGGGAGATCTCTCCATTGGGACCCTTTACAGTGAGGGAAATCTCTCCATTGGGCCCCTTTACGGTGAGGGAAATCTCTCCATCAGGACCCTTTACAGTGAGGGAAATCTCTCCATCAGGACCCTTTACAGTGAGAGAAATCTCTCCATTGGGGCCCTTTACAGTGAGGGAAATCTCTCCATCAGGACCCTTTACAGTGAGGGAAATCTCTCCATTGGGACCCTTTACAGTGAGGGAAATCTCTCCATCAGGACCCTCTACAGTGAGGGAAATCTCTCCATTGGGACGCTTTACAGTGAGGGAGATCTCTCCATTGGGACCCTTTACAGTGAGGGAAATCTCTCCATTGGGCCCCTTTACAGTGAGGGAAATCTCTCCATCAGGACCCTTTACAGTGAGGGAAATCTCTCCATCAGGACCCTTTACAGTGAGGGAAATCTCTCCATCAGGACCCTTTACAGTGAGGGAAATCTCTCCATTGGGACCCTTTACAGTGAGGGAAATCTCTCCATCAGGACCCTCTAAGTGAGGGAAATCTCTCCATTGGGACCCTTTACAGTGAGGGAAATCTCTCCATTGGGACGCTTTACAGTGAGGGAGATCTCTCCATTGGGACCCTTTACAGTGAGGGAAATCTCTCCATTGGGCCCCTTTACAGTGAGGGAAATCTCTCCATCAGGACCCTTTACAGTGAGGGAAATCTCTCCATCAGGACCCTTTACAGTGAGGGAATCCTCTCCATCAGGACCCTTTACAGTGAGAGAAATCTCTCCATTGGGACCCTTACAGTGAGGAAAATCTCTCCATTGGGACCCTTTACAGTGAGGGAAATCTCTCCATCAGGACCCTTTACAGTGAGGGAAATCTCTCCATTGGGACCCTTTACAGTGAGGGAAATCTCTCCATTGGGACGCTTTACAGTGAGGGAGATCTCTCCATTGGGACCCTTTACAGTGAGGGAAATCTCTCCATTGGGCCCCTTTACAGTGAGGGAAATCTCTCCATCAGGACCCTTTACAGTGAGGGAAATCTCTCCATTGGGACCCTTTACAGTGAGGGAAATCTCTCCATTGGGACGCTTTACAGTGAGGGAGATCTCTCCATTGGGACCCTTTACAGTGAGAGAAATCTCTCCATCAGGACCCTTTACAGTGAGGGAAATCTCTCCATCGGAACCCTTTACAGGGAGGGAAATCTCTCCATTGGGACCCTTTACAGTGAGGGAAATCTCTCCATTGGGACCCTTTACAGTGTGAGAAATCTCTCCATCAGGACCCTTTACAGTGAGGGAAATCTATCCATTGGGACCCTTTACAGTGAGGGAAATCTCTCCATTGGGACCCTTTACAGTGAGGGAAATCTCTCCATCAGGACCCTTTACAGTGAGGGAAATCTCTCCATCAGGACCCTTTACAGTGAGGGAAATCTCTCCATCGGAACCCTTTACAGTGAGGGAAATCTCTCCATTGGGACTCTTTACAGTGAGAGAAATCTCTCCATCAGGACCCTTTACAGTGAGAGAAATCTCTCCATCAGGACCCTTTACAGTGAGAGAAATCTCTCCATCAGGACCCTTTACAGTGAGAGAAATCTCTCCATCAGGACCCTTTACAGTGAGGGAAATGTCTCCATTGTGCACCTTGACAGTGAGAGAAATCTCTCCATCAGGACCCTTTACCGTGAGGGAAATCTCTCCATCGGGCCCCTTGACAGTGAGGGAAATCTCTCCATCAGGACCCTTTACAGTGAGGGAAATCTCTCCATTAGGACCCTTTACAGTGAGAGAAATCTCTCCATCAGGACCCTTTACAGTGAGGGAAATCTCTCCATTGGGACCCTTTACAGTGAGGGCAACCTCTCCAACAGGACCCTTTACAGTGCGGGAAATCTCTCCATTGGGACTCTTTACAGTGAGAGAAATCTCTCCATTGGGACCCTTTACAGTGAGGGAAATCTCTCCATTGGGACTCTTTACAGTGAGAGAAATCTCTCCATCGGAACCCTTTACAGTGAGAGAAATCTCTCCATTGGGATCCTCTACAGTGAGGGAAATCTCTCCATTGGGACTCTTTACAGTGAGAGAAATCTCTCCATTGGGACCCTTTACAGTGAGAGAAGTCTCTCCATTGGGACCCTTTACAGTGAGGGAAATCTCTCCATTGGGACCCTTTACAGTGAGAGAAATCTCTCAATCGGAACCCTTTACAGTGAGGGAAATCTCTCCATTGGGACTCTTTACAGTGAGAGAAATCTCTCCATTGGGACCCTCTACAGTGAGGGAAATCTCTCCATCAGAACCCTTTACAGTGAGAGAAATCTCTCCATCGGAACCCTTTACAGGGAGGGAAATCTCTCCATTGGAACCCTTTACAGTGAGAGAAATCTCTCCATTGGGACCCTTTACAGTGAGAGAAATCTCTCCATTGGGGCCCTTTACAGTGAGGGAAATCTCTCCATTGGGACCCTTTACAGTGAGAGAAATCTCTCCATTGGGACCCTTTACAGTGAGGGAAATCTCTCCATCAGGACCCTTTACAGTGAGGGAAATCTCTCCATTGGGACCCTTTACAGTGAGAGAAATCTCTCCAGGACCCTTTACAGTGAGGGAAATCTCTCCATCAGGACCCTTTACAGTGAGGGAAATCTCTCCATTGGGACTCTTTACAGTGAGGGAAATCTCTCCATCGGAACCCTTTACAGTGAGGGAAATCTCTCCATTGGGACTCTTTACAGTGAGGGAAATCTCTCCATTGGGACTCTTTACAGTGAGAGAAATCTCTCCATCAGGACCCTTTACAGTGAGAGAAATCTCTCCATCAGGACCCTTTACGGTGAGAGAAATCTCTCCATCAGGACCCTTTACAGTGAGAGAAATCTCTCCATTGGGACCCTTTACAGTGAGGGAAATCTCTCCATTGGGACCCTTTACAGTGAGGGAAATCTATCCATCGGAACCCTTTACAGTGAGGGAAATCTCTCCATTGGGACCCTCTACAGTGAGGGAAATCTCTCCATTGGAACCCTTTACAGTGAGGGAAATCTCTCCATTGGGACCCTTTACAGTGAGGGAAATCTCTGCATTGGGACCCTTTACAGTGAGGGAAATCT